>NW_023616127.1:0-17600 GCF_013339695.2 Rhipicephalus sanguineus
AAAAACCTTGCTATGGCAACTCTAGCGTATGTACACTTTCGCCACAATAATCCCGGAGTGTGTGGCTCTCGGTCGCTGCACTGTTGTTACTAGGGGCAAGATTGCGATGTAGCTTTTTTTAACGTAGCTTACAGTTGGTTCCCCCAGAGCAGAGCCTGCAGGCTCGTGCACTGTCTGGGGACTTCCGCCGCCCTCAGCCATTGCCCGCACCGCCAAGGGTCTCAGTCGGGGACATGCCGGGGCACCAGCGGCTTGCAGGTGAACTTTCACACCTTGCTCTTCATGTTGCTTATTGTACTCAATGTGTCAATAAATAAACTTCTTACTATAACAGGCGTTCGTGATCCCTGCTGCGGCTGCCGCTGGCTCGTCCGAAGAGGATGTGGCCCCAGCTCGTAAGTTTGACCGTGTTTTTCTATTAACAGTGTCAGTAGTTTAATAAAATAACCATTTTCATGTTACCATGTCAGAGCCTTGAAACACTTGTGCTGTAGGTGTCTGCTGTGAAGTAAAAAGGATTGATTATGTTTTCAGTACCCCGCGCCAACGACGGCGGCGGCAGCAGACGACGACTGCCCGCAGTCTACTGCCTCGCGTGGCAGACCAGCAGCAGCAGACTAACACGGTTCGTAGATACCAAATTAATTAACAGCAGATGATTTTACATGCTCACAGGTGATGCTCATGCGTGCAGGTATATGTTAGCTAAAGCAAACATGTGGGTCATAAAGTTATACACAAGAAAAATAAATGTCGAAAACAGTTGTAGGTGAGCTAACTGCTTGCATGACTGTCAGACGGAATAAGGTGTCCTGCATTACAGTTATCGTGAAACATAGTAAATTTGCGTTGGAAAAAATGTGTAACGTCTCATGATGGTTCCCTGTTGTGTCACATGCTTCTAAAGCATAATTGGAAATGCGCTATTGTTTAATATATGCTGAAAAAAAAACTCTGTATGCAAATACTTTACATAGCCATCATGCACATTTTGCACCTGTGTCACACCTATTTGCTGCATGTTTTGCATATTGCAGCAACTGGAGTTTCGGAAGGAGATTGTGTCGGTAACCTCGTAAAGCCGGGCAAACGGTTATGTAGCCCTGAAAAGGGCTGTTTGGTTTCTTCTTGTGCAGAGGTGGTGGAGGTGCGAGATGCGTTTGACGAGATGAGCAAGAATGAATTCTGGCACCGTTTTGGTCTGTCCAAACGATGTACATGGTTGTGCGGTACACTGGCACCGTTGATGGATGCCGTTGGGCCAGTGGATTTTCAACAGAGAGGAAACTGTTACGCACACTGAAACTCTTCACGAACAGAAGCTTCCAGCGAAGAGTCCATAACGAGAAATGCATGGATGATAACGGCAACACATTTCTTGGTTTCCAGCTCCTGGCACAGCTGCGCGATATTGGTGATCGGCAGGCCGCGGCGCTGGAGCTGCTCGCCGACAACACCAGGCGGCAGGGCGAGGCACTGCAGCAGCTCGCCGACGAGGCCAGGCGTCATCGAGCAGCCGCTGAACGTCAGGCTCGGAGTCTTGATGACGTCGTGCGCGAGCTGCAGGGCATCGGTGCCTTCGTCCGGGCCCTCACTGCGGCGCTTCAGCAGCAGCCACCTGCGCCATAATGTACATTTGTATATAGTATTTGTTTGTTTTTTTTTTGTTGGTGTCCTGTGTTTTTTCTTTGTCTTGTGTATTCCGTTTTTCCCTACATATCACGAGATGTGATTTGTAGGTATGTTACGCTGATGCCCCGTGATTTTTTTTGTCATATATCTCTTTGTTTTCCTTTCTTATCACGAGCTGTGATTTTTTTCTTCTCTTATGTATTCCTTTTTTCTTTTCGCTTTCATATCACGGGCTGTGGTATGTATTGGTTCGCTTCAGTGGCATCCTGCAATCTTTTTTTTATGTTTTCCCTTTTTTATGTTCATATCACGAGCTGTGGTATGTTGATTTATTTTAGTGGCACCCTGCAATCTTTTTTTTTTCTTCACTTTCACATCACGAGCTGTGGTATAGTGCTTTGTTTCAGTGGCACCCTGCAACTTTTTTCCTGCAAATTTTCTTTTCCTGCATATCATAGGCACTGATGTGCTGTTTCGTTATACATAACACGAAGCAGTTGCAATGGTAAATCGTGCCCTGCATTGTCGTCGTGTTTTTTTATCTCATCATGCGAGGTTATGCATTCAGCAGTTTTGTAGTACATGTACATAGCACAGTATGGTTGCATTTATGAAGCATGTTTTGCAATGTCATTTTTAAATCTCATCATACAATAATACATTCAGAAAATTTTGTAATATATGTGCATAGTGCAGTGCATTGTATTTATATGTTTACAGTGTAGAACAGTGCACTGTGTGTTTTCTAGTAATTTTGACACATACTAAAGCAAGGAAGAGTGCTTGTGGATAGTCTAGGTCGCACAACACTCTTGAAATGTAGCAACACCCAAACATTCATTATCTTGCTTAGAAGTGTTTCGACAACAGGAGTGGGTACCAACAGGATTAAATAATTAGAGGAAACGATCAACGACCAACAACTTGCAGATCATACGGTTGTTCAGCAATGATGGTGATGAATTGCAAAAAAAATTGAGTGAGTGTGGGCCTACAACAACAAATTATGGCTAAATATAATTATGCCGAAGACAAGGATTCATGTTCAATGGCCTGAAAAGAAGAAAAGTTCACAAACACAAGAAAACTACAATCTATCTAGATCACTTACAAGCAAGCCTACTTTAAGTTAAGAAATTTGCCAAATAATGATGGGCTGAAGCACATTCGGCAGGCATTCTCAAATAACGATGGGCAACGTGCTGTTGTCCATAAAACGAAAAGTGTAAAACTTCGCCAAGAAGTGAGGACCGAGCACTGCATACCTGAACGAAAAATGTTCAGTGTGACATTTACAGGTCTGAAAACAGCAGAATCAGTCATAGAAGAACGGAAGGCACCAGACAGTGTAGTTAACACTAGCCGAATCAAATGAACCTGGGCCAGCTTCCCATGGTATCGGACATACAATTGGTGAATGTTTAAAGCAACGAAACGGTTACCACGAAATAGGAAACGTAAACAAAGGTGGATACATTTACCATTTCAACTTATAAGTTATGATGTGGACTGAGCTCGTATAAGATAGGATAAATTGGAGATCAGTAATAATTCATCATCCGGCAGTGGACATTTGACGACGAAGTGCTCTTGTGAACATTACGTGCACTGATGTTTACGACACTCAAAACAACAAAAGCCGGGGCCATATATGTTCATTATGTGACAGTGCATGGTACATTATCATGGTGTTCTTTTTTTTCTTTGTTTCATTTTCGTTCTGACAAACCAGTCAAAATCAACCATATCGAACTCGGGTAAATTGAATTATCGTTTATATCTAAATCTTTTTGTATAGAAAAATGTGTGGCTACATTAAAAAAAAACAGCCACATACCTGCCAAGTTTGGAGAAGCGGAATCCGGGAGATCTACTCAACGTGGGGGGGGGGGGGGGGGGGTACTGCGATATAAATTATATGGACACTGTCAGCGGGATTTTGCGGTCGCCACTGATCTGTACATACAGAGTCCAATCCGTTAACATCGCTTATGCATTGTTTGTTTCACGTGCGAGTAAAAGCGCGCTAGCGCTAGGGACGAACGCGGTTGAAGCAGAGATGAAACGGCCCGGCCGTCACCGTCGCGCGAAGGGCACATGCGATAACATCGCTCCGCGTGCGAGGCCTGTCGTCGCTTGCTTACCAGTTATTTCGTCGGGCAAGGGACCATAAGGGGCGCCATTGAGACGGGGGCGGTCGCAAGCACTGGCGAACACGCTATCTCGACAGACATCGGTAACGGCTACATTAAGTGGAGAGCCCAGCACTTAAAAGCGCTGGGCTCTCCACTTAAAGCAGTAGTAGTCGACACAACATTTTGAAGGCGAGATAACTTGTGGGATAGATTTGTGTGTACACAAAAGCATCATCTTCGAATATTAACGGCTGATATAACCTATAACACATTTAGGATCAATTTTTAAATTGCGTGTAGCGCATCTCTACGCGAAACGTCCCACCTCGCGTCACCGTGACGCACGGGGCGCGCAATGCACTGGACGCGCGGGGCAAAACTGGATTTCCGGGAGATTTTCCTATGACCCGTACAACCGGGAGAAACGTTCAAAATCCGGGAGTCTCCCGAGTAATCCGGGAGACTTGGCATGTATGCAGCCAGAACATATGATACATCGAACAGGGCAGCACAAACCTCCCCAAGAGGTTGGCTCTCCATCGCCAGAATTTCGCTTTTCCTCATGGAAAGGGGGCCTTCCTAAATATATTAGAGATAGCGATGTGATTACGACGGTTCCACACGCAGCGAGTAGAAATTATCGCTTGCCATCAAGTGCTTTCTACCAAAATTTCGCGTCATTGTGCCCACCTGGCGGATCACAGTTCATTTCTTTGCTCCTTTTGTTAGCCTGATACGTGTCATAAAATGTAAAAGCTATGCTGATCTCTGCGAAGTTGGTGGTATTAATACAACCGAACATGGGGAAAAGAAGCCTTCATCTCCACCGTGTACAGCATCCCAAGAAGCATGCTCAGTACAATTCTCAAAGACAAGGCAGACAGAAGCTTTCGGAGCCGGATGAGTACGTACAGCTGTCACTGACGTGCACATTATATGTTCGCGTGTACAACTCACCCGTGCACATAACTGTGCGTCGCCAAATGCAAATTATGGAAAATACAAAATGAAAAAAATTCCCGTGCATTGCCATGACGGTGTCTTTCATACATTCTTGTAAAACAGTGGCAGAAGGCCTACGTATGCACCTAAGAGGCAGTAAAATCTTCAACAGTTTTATGTCGAGTTGTTCGATATGTCAAAGTAATTGCAGTTTTTTAGCGAGTTCGATATATCTGGGCTCAACCGTATCTTGTTTTCATGTACTGCAATGACTTTTGTGTTGCGAAGTGTGTATCTTGATGCAAAGTAATGGGCATGTATATAATATAAAAGGAAGATACTTTTATATTTTCCTTTTCATTAAATATGAGGGGTGTTCATTTACTTTGCTTTATATGTGCATTGCTCGCAATACAAGTAATGATTTACTTCTGATACCACCCATGTCGTTCACTTCATGTTTACCACGATCCTTGTTGCACAAAAGCTAGCCCATGTTGCTGTCCTGTTGAAACAGCCTTTACAGGTTACCACTGTGGCTGTGAATGGCACCGTGTGCCATTCACAGCTGAGCTCTCATTTGTGCTTAGTGTGAACCACCATTTGTGCTTGGTGTGAACCACAAGCTGAATCCCGTTTCATTAAAAACGTTAGAAGTGTAGTAAAAAAATTGATCTTTTTTTAAACAAGCCAGTGACAAACACAATGAACAAAGAGAAACACGCACCGCGCAACGCTGCCAAGGTCGTTGCAGGCGGCGGCGTACCCTACGCAGGTGCTCAGCATGCGAGCCCCGTGGTCCTCTGAACAGGTTAACCACGCGGTTGCGCTGCTGCTGGCCCCTCAGGTGAACCTGCTGTGGGGCTTGCACCCGTTGTGGTGGTAGCTCAGCTAGTGATGGGGGCACCTCAGTGTTGTCGCTGTCGTCATCGTCGTCGGGGTCGTCGTCGTCCCCTTCGAGAGCAGGCTCACGTGCCGCTAGTGCAATACTGTGGAGAGCTGCGCAAGCAGCAATGATGGTGGCTGCTCGATCGGGGTTGTAGAGCAGGGCCCAGTGACGCTGCAAGCAGCGGAGCCTGCTCTTTAGGACCCCGATGCACCTCTCCACAACATTGCGCATGGCGGTGTGGGCCTTGTTGTAGTCGCTCTCAGGGGTGCCACTAGCTGGTCGTCCGGGCACTGGTGTCAGGAGCCACGGTTCTAATGGATAGCCAGAGTCTCCTGCACAAGAATCATGACAGCTGTAGTGATATTGTCACGTGGCTGTGATGTTGACAAAGGCAGCGGTCGGCATGTTCGACTAAACTTTTTCATTTTCGCGAACTTGTGCCCGAAAACTGAAAATACAACATGCAAGCCATTCGCACTGTAAGCTGATAGCGGCGTGAACAGTACTCAGGTAATTTGACTATCGGTGGAACGCGTGGTCTTTTATAAAGCAGTCATCGAAACTTCCAGTGCTATCGCTGGTGCTCGCATAAGCTCTCGAATGAACTTTACTATCGCGTCCTGCGTGTGATCATAAGATAATGAAGCTTTCTAGACATTGTGTCACGGTCTGTGCCAAGCGTTGAGAAACTTTTTGTGGCTGAAACTTAAATACATCAAAATAATGCAATAAGCATGCGTGAAATTATCGTCTTGAATTTGCAAACACTGCCAGCACTTACCAAGCAAGCATTCACCAGGCCGCAGTTCGGCTTCCAGGTCCCGACGGAGAGGGCTCCTCCGCCATACCCACCAGTCATGGCATGACCCCGGGAAACATGGATTTACATCCAGAATCCAGAGGTCGGCATCACATGTCTGCAGAATTCAATTCAGCCAAATTTGTACCCATAAAAGACTTCGGAAAAACTCATGTTAATGTAACTACATCTGTCTGCACTCTTACCGACTATTCAAACATAGCTATCAACGAGTCGTCGACAAGGTAGGACTTATACCATAAGCTTTAACACGTGGGCTTGGGTTCGTCAAGGCAGTGTCAAAAAAGTAGTCTGCATGCTTACTGATTGGGACAACCCAGCTTCCGGCCACAGCAGGCTTTTAACCCAATTACTGTTGCATGTTTAAGCCAATGTATCACAAACTACATACAGCATTAAAAGCTCCTATCTGAAAAAGGGTAATGAAGCAATACGTATTTAATGCACAGGAATTTATCCATGACAACCAGCACGACAACGAGGAATCAGGACGCAGCACAGGGCAGCGAATATACTACGGCACATTCTGGGAGGGCTACTCTCAACAAATCCACATCGAGAATCAAGGCTCAGTGTACACATAGCGATCGAGTAGCGGTGATTTTATGCACTGTGGAGGCCGCTGAACCACAGTGCAGCCCGCGTCGAATGCTTTCATTGCTTATCCTAACCGAGGTGCCCTGAAGGGCACCCACTCCCGTTCTGGATAGATAAAAAAAAAATATATCGCTCCCGCAACGTTCTGTCGCAACAGTCGCAGTAAAGCGGAAAATTTAAACAATACAAATGAAACAATTCGCTACGTATACAATGCATGAATAATACTCACGATCATGGTGTTCAATGCGTAGAACCCCTTCCGCGACATGTAGTTCGCCGTGTCCGCGGGGCTCAGGCCATGGGTCTTTTGGATGGCGATGAGGGTGCCATCGACGCACCCGAGAACACCAGGAATCCGCCCGAGCCGAGCGAACGCCGCCTTTGCTCGCTCCTTCGCGTCCGTGGTCTCGGGAAAGGCCACCCACCGTTTCTGCCCGCCAACGACAGTAATGGCGTGTGCCACCTCGTGGATGGTTTCGCTGACGGACGACTGCGACAGGCCGATGAATTCCTCGCTGCCGACAGCTCACTCGAAGCATCCGCTGGCAAAAAATCTCAGCGCAGACAACACCTTCCGCTCTGTTGAAATCCCACTGGCTCGTTGGCACCCAATGACGGGGTCGAGTTCGTCGCACAACCAACGTACCGTACGTTTCGAGAAACGAAAGCGACGCCGGAATTCATACTCGCTCATCTCATCAAACGCGTTCCGCACCTCCAACCGCTCTGCATCTTCGTCGAGAAACAACGGGAGAACACCAGCCACCGCCATTTTCACAAAATGCACTGGCCGCAACCGCCGCATCAATCCAATCCATGCCGTGCGTAGCCGCTTGTTCGCTCGAGAGAACGCGCGCGAACGGACTCGCGCTCCGTTCATTTGTAGCAGACGACATGCTCGTTATGACGCGGCATGACGTCACCAAAAAAGAAAACATCAAGCAAAAAAAAGAAGTGGCCACGCTTCTTAGAGTGGCGAGAATTCTCCGGCTTCAGCCAATCGCGTGCGCTCATCAGAACGAACGCGAACGAACGGCGCAGAACAGAGATCTCCGATCGCCCCCTTGGTCCCCTTTAGCGGGAAATGGTGTCATTTTTTTTAGGAGTCACGCATATTTACAACACCGCGCACAAGGTATTAGGGCCACACAAAGGGAGCTTTCCTTGAAAAGATGCAAAGAAGGAAGAAAATTGAGCACGTCAATGTTCTGCGAACGTCTCATTTTCTTGGCATCCCTGGCAGGCGATGCCGGCCACACTAAAACGACAAATATGAGCTCCGTCGCGCCATCTTGTCAGTGACGGGAACTTGACTCCCTGGAAAAACAGCGCTATCCAAGAAGACTCGCCAGCACTCTGCGGAACTGCTGGACATCTTGGAACGTAACAACGTTGCACGGTCATCCGTGTGCCAGCTATTGTTGGCTGTTGAAGTTATGTTATAGCCAGCCGCTATTAAGTGTATGCTTCTTAACTGTTAGAAATTTGCTCTTCGCGCGCTGTCTGATTACTGCATCCATTACTAATTTCTCGCTGCCTGCATTGTGCCGTAACCACTGATCGATATTCTCTATATTTGTGCTACTTGACTGTTACAGCAAAAGCTGTTACAATATCACAACAACAGCCGATTTTGGTGGCACAGTTCACTATCGCGCACAATGAGAAAAAAATATGCAGGATCCAGCGGCATTTCAACCCCGGCCCACTGCATAGCAGTCGAGTATTTTTCCGCACAGCCGCGCGGGTGCTTGATATTCCTTCTCAGAAAGACCCAATACAAGCGTCATATCGGCCGAGGAATAATGTCACAAGATGGAATACAGCATTGTAAAAGAGTCACACAACGCGAATTGCACTACTAGTCAGTGGTTTAAATCTCACCTCTTATTAGAAAGGACTCAGGCATAATTTTTTGATGTCGTCAGCCACAGCATTACGAAAGTGCATATATGCCTTTCAGACGCGCAGGCGGTGCCTCGTTTCTCCACAGAATGGTGAATAATGGCATAGTGGGTACACCTCTACTTTCGCAAGCTTATGATGATTTATGGCGGCGTGAGTACTTTGCAATGTAGTTGTAGTAGTCGCGCCAAGAGTGTTTACAACGGGCTCTAGAAAGGGCGTTCCTCTGGCTTTCTCTGTGACTGTACTTCGTGCTCTGCGCAGGCCTGGTATTTTCTTTCTTTGTCATTGTTTATATTATTTTGTGCGCTGCTGTGCAGTATATAAACGTCTCGCTTTTTTCTCCGACTCTGGCCCATTGTCTGCGTCTGCTTGCGTACTGAACGTCCAACAATCTGCAATTTTCTCATTCCCCAACGACGACTTAGCGCTGTTGGAAATGTAGAGAGGGAGGCTCTCCCGCAATTGCGCTGGTTTCCACGCGTCCAGGCAGGCGGTCGCAAACCTCGTCCTCAAGAAGAGCTGCTGTTGGAGGGAACCGGACTGAGGAGCAGAAGAAGCGTACAGGAGGTTTATTTACATTTTTACATTTAGAGAGCTCGTTCCAGAATGTCCTTCGCATGCATCCGTTCGCGTCTTTTAACCCCTTGGCGGTCCCTAGATTCCAGACCTGGGGAAACAGGGGAAGACGTTTCCATCCAATCGGGCAGCGAATCCTGCAGGTCACCTTGCTGGCACCGCCCCCAGCACACGCACACACAACCCAAACACGCGCATTGTTCTCACAACGATGTCGCGTCGGGGGAAGGATGCCGCCAGCATGCGGGTTGTGATGAGTCCCTCATGTCGCTGCTCGAGCCGACCACCCATACGGCCGAACGGCGGCTGCATGCCCGGCAAATCCACTGGTATGCGTCTGGGCAGCTGGCGCTGATTTGAGCGTAGACGACCTACCAGCCGGAGACGCACAGCGCGGTGGTCCGAGGTCCGTCTTCGGCGGAAACTCGGCGTCGCGGCCTTTCCTGGGGCACAAAGGCGCCATGTGTCGCATTTCCGCTCCGGTACCGGCGACAATGGTGCTGTGCGACAATGGTGCTGTCTCGAGCAAATTGAAACCATGCACCTCCTGGCGCATGAGAATCAACGGGGTGTCTTCACGCTCTTCCTTATCGCCGCACAGTGAAGCGGCTGCCTTTTTTCCGTCCCGGCGCCCCGCGGCAAAGGATGGCTCGCCGATCGCAACAGCTCCTCCGGGGCCAGGAAACTCTCGAATGGCCAGGAACCCAATTGCTGGCCATGAAGAGGGGGTCTCGGAGTCGACGATGACTGTAGACATGCAGCCCGAAGAACCTCACACAACGGTAAACAGCAGAAAGAACGATCCAGGTGACAAAACACCACACCGCGCACAAGCGTTCAGAATCTGCCTTCAACCCGCCAGGCTTATCAAAACAAAATGTTAATAGTAAAAACTCAAAATTATGAACCTCATTAAATTTTGACCCCTGAGAGGCACATCAAATAAAGCAAGTGGCCATCTTCCCTCTTGAAGTTTCAGGCAAGACAAAATCGTTATTATGGATGATAGGTTGACTCCACTTGGGAACTATTCAGTAAACAATTACAAGACGCCTATCAAGCAAAAGGTTATAATTGAATGCTCCGACATTACATTTCAATCTCGGCTACCACGTTTGTCGGCATTTCTATTCCTTTAACCCTTTCTTATGCCGGAGGGAAAGTTGTAATCTTGGAGGACAAGACTCCATCGGAGCAGGGTTCCTTTTTTTTTTTTTTAGATGATCACTACACTTCCGCTGAATCAGACTCTCTTGGTCTGAACGACAGTTTACAGATTCATGAAGAAGCTTACGTCCTCTCCCGGTAACATGATCCGTACGCAACTCTGCCTCTCTGTACCTACACTTGTCTCAGTTCTCGGCTTATGCGATCACCTGATCATCAAGCATCGAAACAAAACAAATTAGATTAACCTTCCTACATCAGGCCCGTCTGGTTAATCTTACCTACCGATGTTGGCACTTACAATATCAAACGCACAAAGCTCTTCTGAGCACATTAACTCTAGGTTATACTCTCATTCATGGAGCGCTGCACTACTTAAAACACACGATTGGCGGCACGCCCAATTCTTCCAAACAAAGTGCGTCTAAACGTGCGTTTGTAACGCAACGTTACGACGAACAGCGCACATTGACACTTTGCCAAATTACTACACACATTGAAAACACCTGACATATATTACATTTTAGTACTGTGAACCAAGCCTTGCGTGCTGGTCACTCTCAAGAGCACGCAACGAAAACTGCTCTAATCAGCACAAGACTTAAGCGTTTCGCTAAGCAATTTGGTTTTACGCTAAAACCTTCCTTTCAATTCTCTTTTACTGCACATTGACGCATCAATGACAGGCTACCATGTTTCACTAAGCCATTAAGGCACCATAAAAATACACAGGGTTCGCGCTACGAAACCTTAATCGGAAACTAATCCTACTGATTAGCGCGACTACAATACTCTCATCAGACTTCAGTGCCATGCGGCTATTATTCTTAAAACTTCGCACCGCGTCTTACAAAATACTAAATAAAACTTACTGAAGTCGAACTCAAACAAACTAATCATTCAACGAGTCTTTTACACACGCGTGCAAAACACCCTGCTGGACCATGCCCCGTTTCCCAATTTGTGAATTCTTTTGAATCGCACCCGATGGGGTCTCGGCCCTGGCGACTTTCGAGTTCGCCCGAGGCTACAGAAGGCACCATTCATTACTCGCGCTCTGCGGCCACGCTTCATATGGCTGTTCGGCCGCTTTCCTTCAGTTCGGCGAAAGGAAAGCCACAAACGTGGGGAAAGAATGAGTCTGCCCCCTTCCTTTGTACTTGTCCCCGCGCGGCACCCCACTACTGTTGCCCTTTGTCGCAGAGATGCGGTTTGTTTTTCGGCACTGCGCCCCTTCCGCCACTTGCGCCTGACCATACGCGTCAATGGACGTTCTCTCGAGCTACGCGCTGTCCTACTGTGTGGTCTTATTGGCTGCAGTGTGAAATCCTTCGCGAGTGTTTGCTGTGCGGACTGCTTCAGCCTCCTTCTTTTCCGGCGGTTTCTACAACCATTCTTCTTAGTTATGCGTGTCGCGATCGTACCCTCGAGTCTATCTATAACCGGGGACCCATCGCGCTCGACCGCCTTCACCTTTGCTTCTTTGGGGAATACCAGAGAGCCGCTCAATTTCTCAGGCAGCTCCGCCTCGCCGCTGACCTCTTTATCGCTGCTGGAAACAGGCCTCGTCCTCCGCAAGGAGCGCTCTCTGGGTTTGTCTCTGAGCCCTTTTCCCGCACAGTGACGTTACGTCTCACAACTCTTCCTTGGTTGGGATATGCACACACGCCAGTCCGGGGTCTTTATTTTGCTCACCACTTAATGAACCTCTGTCCACTCGCAAAAGCCCCTCAAACTAAGCGTACCCCCCAGCCAACAGCATTGCTTCTCTTCTCTCTCCGCTTCGTTGTACGGTCGGGGCCCCTTTCTCTGCACTGTCACTGGTGACATCTAAAACTGGGCGCTCCTCGGCGGTACTCATCAACTTTGGAAGCGTCGCGTCCTTGTTAAGCTCTAGGCTAGCTTTGCCTTCCGCCTGCATTGTCGGACGATCATTTACGTGCTCAGGCGCGAGGAATGTCTCCAGCTCCGCATTAGCCTTATTAGGGCTGCTGAAACAATCCTCGGCCCCGCAAGGAACACCTTTCTGATACGCCCCTGGCTCTAGACCACCGATGGCCTCGTCCTGTACGTGCTCTAGATTAACCCATTCGTAGAGGCACGCATCTTTCTCTAACAGGGTCTCACAACTCGCGACCTGTCGCTCCTTTGATTCAAGAGGCGATTCTACCTGTATCTCACTGTCATTGCCATCTCTCTTATGCTCGCACTTTTCCTGTTCTTGTTCTCTTGCTTTTTCAGGAATGCGGCTTACTCCTCCATGAACTGTTAACGCTGCAGCTCAATTTCGAGCTGTAACCTCCGTACCTTTATTTCATGTCTCTCTTTTTCGTACGCTCTCTTCATTTCCTCTCCTTCAGAGTTTTCTGAAACCAGTTCCCAAGCAATCTGAATGCTCTCCGCACTACTACCACTTTCGTCTATTTCTTTCAATAGATCACTACTTTTTCATCTCGTCATCGCATTCCAGTTCCAATTCCTCACACATACAGCAACAATTCTCTCTCGCGCAACTTCACCAGGTCCATGGTCACTGCTTTTAAGCGTTGGCTTTGCCCTCTCAATGATGCTCAAACAAACGCACTTTGCATCTCAACAATTGACGATTCCCAGGAATTCAAATTATTAACCCAGAAATTGAAGCCTGGCAAATCTCAATGCAGAAACCAAACGCTCACCCGCAATTGCAGCGCCATGTCACCAGGTCCATCCCACCCGCTGATCACCAGTGTTGGAAGTCGTAGAGGAGGGAGGCTCTCCCGCAATTGCGCTGGTTTCCACGCGTCCAGGCAGGCGGTCGCAAACCTCGTCCTCAAGAAGAGCTGCTGTTGGAGGGAACCGGACTGAGGAGCAGAAGAAGCGTACAGGAGGTTTATTTACATTTTTACATTTAGAGAGCTCGTTCCAGAATGTCCTTCGCATGCATCCGTTCGCGTCTTTTAACCCCTTGGCGGTCCCTAGATTCCAGACCTGGGGAAACAGGGGAAGACGTTTCCATCCAATCGGGCAGCGAATCCTGCAGGTCACCTTGCTGGCACCGCCCCCAGCACACGCACACACAACCCAAACAACGCGCATTGTTCTCACAACGATGTCGCGTCGGGGGAAGGATGCCGCCAGCATGCGGGTTGTGATGAGTCCCTCATGTCGCTGCTCGAGCCGACCACCCATACGGCCGAACGGCGGCTGCAGGCCCGGCAAATCCACTGGTATGCGTCTGGGCAGCTGGCGCTGATTTGAGCGTAGACGACGTACCAGCCGGAGACGCACAGCGCGGTGGTCCGAGTTCCGTCTTCGGCGGAAACTCGGCGTCGCGGCCTTTCCTGGGGCACAAAGGCGCCATGTGTCGCATTTCCGCTCCGGTACCGGCGACAATGGTGCTGTGCGACAATGGTGCTGTCTCGGGCAAATTGAAACCATGCACCTCCTGGCGCATGAGAATCAACGGGGTGTCTTCACGCTCTTCCTTATCGCCGCACAGTGAAGCGGCTGCCTTTTTTTCCGTCCCGGCGCCCCGCGGCAAAGGATGGCTCGCCGATCGCAACAGCGCTGACGACGTTTGGCGCCCCTCCTGTCACGTAGTTCCCCATTTGTCAGGACGAGGAGTGGGGCGGGAAGGGGGGGGGGGGGCAATCGGCAGATGTAGAAGTAACTGCTCATTAAAGGAGGCAGAGAAAACAATTTTGTTGTTTTTGTAGTCGTAATTTGGAAGCGTGTCTGCGCATGTTTTGTCTAAGCAGTTTTTGTCTAAACAAAAAACGCCAGGCCTGCGCAGAACGCGCACAAGTCACAGCGAAAGCTGGAAAAGCGGCCTTTCTATAGCCCGTTCTAACTCTCTAGGGCAACTAACACAAGTACGCATGCAAGCTGTCCACTACGCCATAAATCATAATTTTTGTGAAGTAGGGAAGCACCCTCTCTGCCATTCTTCGTCTTTCCGCGGATAAGCGAGGTACCCGCTATACATCCATCTGCATATATTATGTGCACTTTGTTGATGCTGCATGTGGCTGATGACAATGAAGAATTATGCTGAGCACTTTGTAGTGGGTGGGAAGCTTCAAACCATGCACCCGTTGCGTAATTGTCATTGTGTGACGCCTGGTTGTTATTTTACTCTTCTGCCACGCTACACACATATGTTAACGAGATTCCTTACCCGGCATGACTACCGTATATGGCCTTTTATCACAAGCGTGGCTCTACGGTAGAATAACGGACTGCCACGCAGAGGGCCCGGTTTCAAATCTCATCTCATCCTTGATATTGTTTGCTCATTTCATTCTTCTTATTTCGCGCGACAGCGGCTACCGGCACCGGCGGCGGCGGACAACTACGGCGCTGCTTTTGTGATCTCATAAATACCTTTGCTGTAAATGCAGCCAGGAATTTGAGCTACTCATGTATGCCGACCAGCGGAGGATGCATTCCTCTGAGGAGAATGAAGAAGGAGGGCGGGTGGGGGGGGGAGGGCGATCGCACCCTTGAATCACTTCTTAACTGCCCACTTTGCCCTCCAAGTTGCCATAATGTCTTTAGTGTCACCGGTGAGCTGACATTTCAATGAACACACCCAATTTTTTTTTCATGTCCGAGAGGCCAATCCACACCGACGAGGCTGCTAAGGAGACTATATTGTGCATGCGCCTTTGCCAAAATGGCGTCCTTCTAACGATGACTGCCTCGAAACGATGAATCTGTCTACCGGCCGAAAGCATGACGAGATCTGTATTCTGCTAATATGCATGATCGGCTAGAATAGTTTCATTTTCTGTTGCGCAGTGATTTCACATACTTTGCAATACCTGCAACTAATAATAATTTTTCGAGTTTTTACGTGTCCAAAACCACAATATGATTACCAGGCATTCCGTACTGGAGGGATCTCAGAAATATCGACCGCCTGGGATGCTTAACGTGCACTTAAATCAAAGAAACTGGTGCACTTACACTGGCCTCTAGCATTTCGCCTCCATCAAAATGCGACTGCCGCGATCGGGATCAAACCCCACGTCGTTCGCGTCAGCAGTCGAGCACCGTAGCTGAGCGCGGCTCTTTGGACCCTCGAGAAGGCGCGCGGCTAGTTTCCGCTACATTTCAAAAACAGAGGAGTTTTAGGTTCAACTAAAGGACTAGGTTGAACCCCATAGAGGTCTTAAAAGTCATTGTTGCCCCGGTAACATGAACAACGGCCCGCAAACTGCACTGGAAAGCAAAATTTACGGTTAAACAGTGTTCACGTAATGCCGATTTTGAAAATAGGCATTTACAGGCAGTTATAGTAATTTAGGCACAAACGCCAAAATAGGCATTTATTAGGCACTATAAATACACTGCAAAAGCCCTTCTTACCTTCTAATTCATACTGCTATAGCGAATTGGTGCGATAGGAACGCAAGGAACCGAATAGGCATTTGTTCTAAAATCCCGTCTTTTTATAAACGTTTAGAATAGATTCTACTTGACCGATTAAGTGGGTGGAGCTCCGAACGCGTGAGCAAATATATAACACGTAAGTGCGCAGTAAAGTATAGCCAAGTCTAAATTTTCTGCATGCATTACTTCCATTATATTTTATATCTACGGTATAAATTTATGTGTTATAAATGGCTTCTTGACGTGACGGAACCGAAATGATGAAGTGATGCATGGTAACGTAATGGTAACCTGAACCATAGTAACGCCGCCAGTTGGCGTTACCATGCATCACCGCCTAAGTGTCATGAAAGCACTGCGGCCGTCGACGTAATCATTACTAGCGCATCGCCGCTCAGCGCCCGTGGGTCTCCTGAACGCGTCAAAATACTGTCGGTGTCGCAGGGTGCGGAACGCCCCGTTGAACCTTGGTACGCTGTTCGCCCTCGAACTAAAATAACTTCCAGTTAAACTGTCTGGAGCAGTACACCTGTACTGCTCCAGACAGCTCAAATATGGGCAAAGGGTACCCAGCGAAGACTGCTCACCAGTGCACTATTTGACGGCGGAAGTCAGAGAACATTTGTGACAGAAGAACTGTCACATCAGCTGAATTTGGAAGTACTTGGTCAGGAAGACATTACCATTTTACCTTTGGAGGAGCAGACAGTGCCATAAGAAAAAGCGCAGGCGAGTACGGCTTTGGTTGAGGAGTCAGTATGACAGAAAAGAGCACTGTCTCGAGGCCTTGGAGATACCTGAGATCTGTTCTGACGAGCTTCTTGTGCCCGAGAAGGTGATGAAAGAGGTCAAAATGAAAGTGGCTGACCTAGCTGACGTTACCTTGCCGCCTGCACAATTAGAGCAAAATGGCATTGGTATACTGATTGGCGCTGACTACTATTGGAGTCTAGTGACCGGCGAAGTGCAGAAGCTTCAGGGTGGCCTAGTTGCAATTAAAACACACTTCGGGTGGACACTGCAGGGCACAGTGCCGTACCGCAACACCAGTGCAATGGTAGCTGTCCTTCGAGCCGTTGTAGCGGAAAACAAATGTGCATTCACTAACAGCTCAAATCTTTGGGAGCTCGAAAGCATGGGTATTGTGGACCAAGTTCCACATAACAGGACACGAAGAAGTTCATAAGGCTTTTGAGTCCTCCATTAAGTTCACCAATGGAAGATACGAGTAGCTCTTCCATGGAAGCCCGTAGTTTTCGTCTTGCTGACAACGAGGGAGTTGCAAAGAAACGTTTGGCCAGCTCACACAGAAATTGTTGAAAGATGAGGCAATGCTGACGAAGTACACAAGGCCATACGTCAGTACCTTGAACAAGGATTCGCCGAGCGGCTTCCGAAAAACGCAGTAAGCATTGAAACAGATTGTATTACATGCCCCACCGAGCTGTGTTGCCCCCTGCTATCCTTGTCAACTAGCGTCCTAGTGGGTCTTTTTATGCGTCGTCGAGTGTACCGGGTTGCGTGTCACTGAATGAAGCCTGGATTCAGGACCGAA
>NW_023616128.1:0-60001 GCF_013339695.2 Rhipicephalus sanguineus
GACCTGCATGACGTACGCGCACATGCAAACACAACGGGGCTAGCAGACGACGCATGGGGCAATCCACACTAGGCGCGGTTCAGCCAGAAGCCGCTAGGCGGCGACTCCGCTCGATCTCGCGGCCAATAGTGCATGCGCTGACCGTAATTGCGTGGGGGGCGCTGCGATGTGGGGGCCTTTGTGGGGGCGCTGCGATTTTGGGCCAAAATAAATTTAAGCCCAACTTTATTTGTGCCGCTCTCAAACTCAAGTTGGGCTTCTCCAACCCCATTGAATATGGAGATATCCACCCAGGTGTACGTTTGGGCACGAGCCTACATGAAGCCTTGGGTCTTAGAGACGACAATGGAAAGCTGAACACACCCGCGATTGAAATAAGTATGAGACGGTTAGGGTATTGGTGGCAGAAAATTAGAGAGAAAGGACAAAAATAAATATTCGAAAAACAAATAAGGACATTCTGCCGTAAAGGGCAGAGAACTGAGCTGAAAAGTTTTTTTTTTTTTTGTAGTAAGATAGATTTAATTGAAGTAGAGACACTAGGCCAACACTAAGAAAAAGAAGAGTAAAGGTTTTTTTTTTGTCGAGCCTGGTGGCACACTTGTCACCGCCCCCGTTATAAAGGGACGCTCGTAGCATCCATCCATCCATCTTTACGCGCGCACATGTAGGCTCCCTTGGGGACTAGAGGGACCGAAAGTGGCGAACGTGGACTTGCCGTGGGGACACCTAAATTATTTTGTTTTCTTACACCATGGTTGGCAATAACATCCTTTCGGTCAGGCTTGCGTTCTCCTGGCGGAAACACTACTTGCTTTTCAGGGACGCAAAATAAATTTAAGCCCAAGTTTATTTGTGCCGCTCTCAAACTCAAGTTGGGCTTCTCCAACCCCATGTATTATCTTGGAGCCTTACTTATGTGGAAAAATGTCATCTCATTAATAAAAGCGTGCCTCCTGGTCGGAGCAGCCGCTATTCGGTTTTAATATGTTTCCTTCTTATAATTGTCATGCGCGTGTGATATCCGTTATTGACAGTTCGGCATTTTGATTCCTTTTAACTGTCGATAATACGTAGACGAGTGTTTTATTTACTTTTTTTTTTTCGAGATGGTATGCTTATCGTAATGTAGTGCATATAGGCCGTGTCGCCGCGAGATCGGGCTATATGTGGCAACACCGTCGCCGCGGTAGTGCGGATAGGCGGTCGGCGCGCGTATACAAATGCCCACAGCGGCGCTTCGTTGTGAGCGGTTTTAGCTGATTGTCGGTGAATAAAATGCGTTGACAGCTTACTGGTTATATCTACGCTCCTTATTGCCCAGCCGATGCACGAAGTCCATCCAACGCCACTATTACTAGTGAGAGAAGCGCAATCTGCCTACGAAAGGGATGCTCGCCCTGGGTGACAGTCCGCGCGCATTCGCAATATATGACTTTTTTCTGTTTATTTGGGCGTGTTTAGCTGGTGTTCCGCTTACTACGCATTCCTGTAGCACGACTGAACTACTTCAGTATTTACTTCTTGATCATCTGAATACAAAAAAAAAAAAAGCCCGTATTTCTGTGCGGTGAGTTCAATAGCACTCGCGGATACGAATACGCATTTTTTTTTTCTTATTCAGTTATCCATGAAATGTCAGACAGTTGATCAGTTTATTCAGAAAAGCTACGTGGCTGACAGCGCTTTAGCGCTACGAGACGTTTAAAGGGACACTAAAGAGCAAGGCTGTTTTTCTCGTATTAGTAAACTACTCTTTCACGACACCAAAAACACAACACTTGCTGCGAGAAGACGGTTAGTAAGCGAGAAATCGCGCAAAAAGAAAGTGTGGGTGGCGACGTCACCTTGAAGTTTCCGCACCATTCGCCGTGACGTCACATATTTTAACGGCGCCTACTTGGGCTTACGTAGTTCCTTAACGGTAAAAATGAAGTACACTGTCCTCTGAGAGGGCCATAGAGTGACCATACCAAGTCTAGAAAATTTTATTCAGCCAATGACGCCAAAATACGATAAATGCCCTTTGAAATCCGTGACGTCACGCGTGAAGGTTTTGGCGCGTATTTAAACAATGAAAACTTGAACTTCATTTTCTCCTTCATTATTACACCTATGATGGTGAAATTAACGTCATTATAGTTCTCAAAGTACAATTTATCAATCTAAACCGATTCATTGTTTCTCTTTAGTGTCCCTTTAACACGTACACACTTGTTCTTGTTTCATTAACAGTATAAAAAATTAGCAGTTCAGCGCAGAGCTTTCATCGATTGATTACGTGTAGGACAGTGACGCTACAAAGGCCCGGCTGTTTTATAGGGCAAGCAGATCTCCTTTTTCCGAAAGAATAATGACCGCTGCCTTCCGCCATCCGCCAATCTATAACAACGCCACACAAACGCTCAAGATAATGTAAAAAAAAAGATGAGGTATTGCGTGAAATTATATGACGTGAACGTAAGGCACTCCGTCTGGATTAATTTTGAGCATCTGTGTTCTCTAAGCGTACCTAAATATAAGCACACGTGTGTTTCTTCTTAAGTTCCGCCCCAAGTTTAAATTGCGCACGGCAACTCCGTTTTATCACTTTCCGTGTCATTCAATTTTCTGACAGTTTAAGTACCGAAGTGTGAGACTTTACTTGATAGAAATATTTCTCTGTAGTAAGGCCATGACCGTTCAAGCACAACTACAGCTAATTGTATAACCGATAAACTACGGTGCCGCAATTATACACCTAACCACAACGCGAAAGGGGATGTCCTAGATTCTCGTTTTTGTTTACAACCGAGTCGCTAAAACGCTACATTCGCACACTATTTAATACTCGTCATGTTTGGGACGACGCCAAGTTCACTTTACGATGTGCTTGAACCAGAAAGCGCCACCCACATTGAAATGATTCTGGCAAGCGGAGGGTACGACGACAATACACAGCTCTCGAAAGCTACGCTCACTGATCTTATTAAGGTGCCTGTGCAGTTGAGCAAGGCCAAATGCTTCTGTACGTCGTGTTAGGCATACTTACAAGCACTTCAACTTGCGCGAACATAACGGAACAAACCGCCCTGTGAGAACGTGCATGACGCGCGCGCACATACAAACACGGCGTGGCTAGCAGACGACGCAGGGAGCAATCCACACTAGGCGCACTTCAGCCAGTAGCCGCCAGGTGGCGACTCCGCTCGATCTCGCGTCCGATAGGCTTCCAAAGCAACGTCGAGCGGCGCCACTGCTCTTATCGCAACTGGGGGCATCCACAGCCACAACACTGCCGCCCCCGCTTCCGCGCACGCGCAGAGCTCTCGGATTGCATCTGCGGTGCGTCGAAATGTAACTATTGCTGACTAGCAGTGCTATGGGCCGAATGAGGAGCGCATGCGCGCACGTGTCCTTGCCGCCGCCGCCGCTGGCAATCCGGCGACGAACCGCCTTCGCGGACAGCGTCTGCCCCCAGTAACGCATAGCTCAGCCGCGCGAGCGTCGCGCCCAAACTTGAGCTTGGGTTCCCTATACCGCTTGAAGCACGCGCGCTGTGAACGGAGTCTTCACGCATAATAGCAATTTCTGCTGGCCAAAACCAGCCCTCGGAAACTGAGTGCCAGTTCCAGTTTCAAATATCGTAGCGGCTGCCATTAAGATCTGATGGAGCGAAGTAAGGCCGATGTGGATGTTCGCATTTATTGTCGTCTTTCACAAGTTGTTACAAATAAAGAAATTTGATTGAACTCTTCTTTGTTTGTTTTGTCTGTGAATTTTAAATTGGGCGGAGCACGGGAAGTGGTCGACTTCGTGTGTTCGTAGCGCTTGCCTCTGCTCGCCCTTGTCACTCAATCGGCGACTTCACACGTCGGATCGCGCTCGACTGCCGTAACCAAGTATGAATACGGGAATGATAAGACATTTGAGGCATGCAGCGAACGAAGGCAGCAGTAAGCCGCGTCGAGCAGGTCAACGAGGTATTAGACGATGGCTAAATCGGGGCGTCACATGTTTGCGCGGCTCTGTGGTGTTTTAACGCCGGGATTTCCAGTTCCGCGATGGTTTTCCGGTTTCCGAGGGACAACGGGTGAGCACAAATATATCGGTCATTTACTTGAGCAGGTAGTCAAGTTGCATGAGTACATATGTGTAAACCCGGTCATCTGGAAGCCTGACCTGCTGCAGGCGAGATACTTGCAACGAAAGGCTCGTGGGTGTGTTGGCACACAACCTTTTGCTTTTGGCATGTAGTTCAAATGATGTGAAGCAATTACAGGCTCCTTCCTATTCATGGGAATGCGCGTAACCACGGTTTGAAATTTTGTGGGTCTTCTAATACAGCATTGAAATAGTATATGCAATATGCCAAGGTAATATGCCTTGACAAAGAACAGTCAGCTTGCCCAAACATTGTCTCCAGCGGCATTCCCTCATTGCTTCACGCCTTCCCTCTTCCCTCTTCCCCTGTCTAGTTTGGTAATCACGTGCGCCCATAGGCGTATCTACCGGGGGGGGGGGCAAGGGGGCGCTAGTCCCCCCCACTGAGAAATGTTGGGGGGGCTCGGCCCCCCCCCCCCCCACTTGCGACAGTGGTTATTGTCGGCTGCAGATTGGGAAACTAAGAAGTCAGGCAAAGCTTTACTTGAACGCAGCAATAACTTAATTTTGTAATAAAATTTGTCCTACGATCCTGCTGTGACGACTGTCCTCCGTGCGTCATGACCACGCACTGTCGGCTACCTGCGGTGCAAGCTGCCTATTCCACGCTTGTGCGTCTTGCGCTCGAGCATTGCAGAGGAGGCTATCGCTCAGCAGGGGCTCTATAACATTACAGCAATATGTCATGATTTTATTTTGTTCTGTCTGGCCTGAAATTTAAGTAATCCGCGGCGCAAATACGGGTGTGAACGAGTAAACGTTTTATAGCCCGATCAAACACTCTCCTTTTTCAGGAAATTCAGTTTCTTTCTTTGAAAACGAATACTATCGCCACTGCTCCATATTCAAGCTGCTGTGAGTTGATTAGTGTGTAGAAGTGTCCAGTATTTTATTTTAGCCAGGACAGCTAAAATATATTCCCACTTTAGTCTCCGATTAGCCTGCTATACTTGGCTTATCATAGGCTAGCCTGCAGCGATCGTGGCGGCTTGTAACAAGGCCGAGCACATTGAGAAGCGCAGCTTTCAATTAAGTTTGCCCCGTAACTTGATCTACCTCACCAGGGAGAAGATTAGCTTCCACGGTTTTCTGGACTAAGCAGGCTGCCTATACCTGCAAGGGATTGTGCATGTTCCTAATAATCTTTATTTCTCTCTTTCCCTTTCTCTCAGCAAGGATGAGTTCACAGAGAGTAGTACAAGCGCAAAAAGAGCTCAACATCATTGTACTACAACTAAAAGTATCTGTTATACACATAAATCTATCTCGCGCTGCTATAAGCAGCCGCTGCCAATGTGATTGGCGGGCAGCCTTATTAAAATACGTTCAGAAATAGACACTGTGTGGCTATTCCGAAAAAAAAAAATGAGTTGTTCAAAACAGTAATGTGCTGTTTATTGCGCACACTTCATTTTAAGGCCGCGAGTTTTCGCAGACTTGTGACGTCGCGTAACAAGAAGGCGATTTTATGGCCCATTGAAAATTTTTTATGAATAGCGAAGAACCAATGACAAACAATACGCCGTATTGGAAATAGTCCATTATTATTATATTTTTACGCAGTCATGCATACGTGGTAATTACGCGGTGGATCACTTACGCGTCATTTGTTGCGTCGTTTTACGAGCAGCTGCTGTGAGCATGACCCAGAAAATTTCGACCACTCATTAACAGCTAACGACCTATACGGAAGAAAACAATGCGGGGTAGTTTAACGTTATCATCGCCAACATTTTTTCAAGGAAAATTTGAGCTTACACAGTTTACGTAGGCTATTTACTTGGAGGAACCGGAGGAGAGAAGCAAAGGGCCACTTCACCGCTTTTCCGTCCACCCCCACCCAAGCTGGGAAAAGTAGGAGGGCAAGGAACGACACCTAGTATAAAAATTCGTAGTCATTTATAATCTTATAACTATACACAACCAGCTCAATGTGGTTTGCTTAAGTATTAATCGACTGAACTTGGTATTCTTCCTAAGAAAGACTTTATATTAGAGGGCTCTAACAGTAAAGAAATTGGCACTCGGCTTATCCTGAAGACTTCTGCGAAGTACCTTCTTGCTTTGTCATCCACATGTTTTGTTTAATAAGTGAGAATTTAAGGTACTAGAGTCCAAAGCAGGTTCTTCATACTCATCGTATCTACAACGCCAAACTAAGACTGGGAAGTTTGCTGGTGCAATGCTCAGATGATCAGGTTAAATTTGGATGTACTTTTGGATGTACGATAGCAATTATATGGACAGTATCGGCTGGTTTTGCTGTCGCCGTCGCCGCCGTCATGCACCGTATATATATATATATATATATATATATATATATATATATATATATATATATATATATATATATATATATATAAAGCCAAAAGCCACAAAGAAAGATAATTCAGAAATACTTTATGCCGCGCGGAATCGAACGGCCAACCTCTCGAAGCGCGCCGCGTTAGACGGCTAGCCCACGAAGAGTACCGTCTTTCAGCATGCTAACGGCGAGCTATTTATATACACCATTTATTTCAGCGTGCTTTCTTACTCACCAGCGAGATGGCGCGAAGTGCGCGCGGGACACGCTTTAAAGGTCGTCGCCCCGGTCCTGCGAACGCCGATTCGTGGTCGCCTTCGTGCGCTTATCTCGACGAAAGATGGGGGGGCGGTGTGGAGCGGGGGGTTGTATGTCTTGTACTTTCCCCGCGATGTCTGCGCTGAAGTCACAGAGCGTACGAAGGTCACTTCGCTCGCTGCAGCGGCCGCGTTTGCGAAAGGAGCGCGCTGTTCAAACAGAAATAAGTAACAACTGGGACATTTAGTTCGCGCTTGTCCTGTGTGTGCCTGTTCGTTCGTTTCGTGCGTCCTGCTTTATGTTTCAGTAGTGCGCTTCAAGTATCGAGCTGTGACGCATGATAGTTCGCGCTCGTGCTGTGTGCATTCTTTTCGTGCGTCATTTGGGCTCGGGTGACACGCTGGCAATTTCGAGCTGCTTTCCGTTCTTCACGTTATATTCCAATTTGTTGCTATCGCATTCATTGCTTCGCCATTGCGGCGAATTTGTGTCTTTTTTAAACTTCACGGTAATATTTCCAGAATGTTATTAAACACTGCTGTGTTGTAGCGGTATATGGCGGCCCAGCCTGCACAATCTGTTTCTGCAGATTCTTCCTTCACTTAAAACAAACAGTTTTGAAAAGCAAGTCATCTGATCAGCTCTATGAATATAAAAAATCACCTGAAATTATATATATATACGGCGGACAGAGTGAGCGGCTCCAGCCCCCCCACTCGAGAACGAGTTGGTACGCCACTGCGTGCGCCGTCATAACAGACGTGATTCAGTCGAGTACCGCGTGGCCAGCTTGTGATAACTGTTATAGGGACACTAAAGGCAAATAACAATTTAAGTCAGAGTGAAAGGTCAGCGTGTGAAAACGTCTAAAACCTCAATAGTATCAACAGCAGTGATCTACTAATCGAGAAATTAAGGTAAATGTAGGACACGATGTGCGCCACGAGTGGGACATTTTGGAAATGATCCCGATGACGTCAAAAGTCCCGAGTACAATTAAGCACTACTAATCAAACTAGTTGCAATAAAAAAAGAACCTTCCGTGCATGACAAGACGTAATAATATGCTGCTTGTTCGTTTCTGTTTGGTTCTTGGAAAAAAGAACCTCTTGGCGCTACCATGGGGCACGGCGCGAGTGGTTCAAAAGTTAGGTGTTCGACACGCTGCGCGTCTCGGTGGTGTAGTTTCAGTATCGCGCACAGCTGCGTCGGCGGCCGGGCAGTATAGGCGCGCAACGTTGGGCACGGCCACTGCTACGTCAGAAGGTCCGTCGAGCCGGGTGATTTGAAGTGCGCTAACGCCGTGCGGACCACTAAAACGTAATTTTCTTTCAAAATAAGCATTTCCTTGGCACGAAACGAGCACTACGAGGTTTCTGGAACGCTGTTTCAACAATCAACGTCGACTTAATATTTGTCTTTAGTGTCCCTTTAATAATGTTCTCATTACTTCGGATATTCTGGAGTTAATGTTAGCTTATTATGTACGACCGCACGCAGTATCAGCGCCTTACAACGGCGATAGTCTGCGAGACCGGCAGTGGTACGCGCAGGCGCACAAAGCAGGACTCGCGCAAGCGTCGTCTGCCCCTCTGTTCCTTTCAGGACGCCCTACCATAATGAGTCTCCTTAGATAAAAAAGAAGGAAAAGCGGTGTGAACAAAACCATTGCGCGCCTTACAACGGCGATCTACCGATCGATGCATGTTCTCTTGATCTTTCTTGTTACTGCAGCCAAAGAAAACTGCTCAGAGTTGATGCGCGGGGAAATTGAGTCCTCAAGGAACAGCTGGCAGACGACGACGAGTGCTACTGTGTGCGCCTGCGGGTACTACTGCCGGTCTCGCATATGATCGCCGTTTTAAGGCGCTGATACCGCGTGCGGTCGACGATAAATGCTGGAGGTGTACATATTTTAGTGGTGAATTAAAACTGCTTTCGCAGATTGACACTTTCACACTACGTGCATGTGTGTGTTTCTTCAGTACGAAACGTGTGGATAAAAACAAAAACGTTAAAATTTTACTTCTGTTGCAATTGTGTTTTATTGAGAAATCGGTCAGCATTAGTTTGTCCACTTGACAACGCACTAACTAAACAATGGTTAAAGAAATTTAACGAATGGCCGCGTTGCCCGAGCGGACCTGCGAGAGAGCGCGAACACACATGCCGGTTGCATGCCAAGTGGAAAAGGAGGCCTTCTGCGGCAACCCTCCTCCTCCTCGCGGATTCGCGCCCTTACCCTCTATTTGCTTACATCGCCAGTGACGTTGTCTACCGACCGAGAAAACCGGAAATTCTCAGGGATTTTAGAGAGTCTGGAAATACTCTGGGAAATTGTGCTCCCGTCAGGGAAAATCCGCAGTAACATTATTGAAAGGGAACGAAAGTCGCAGTGACGCGGGCTAGAGATTTTGTGAACGCATTTTTCAAATCGAAATGGGCGCACTTCGATGCTCTCCTCGCCTTCGGAGCGGTGGAGTGGGAGAGAAGCCGGCTAATGCGTGGCATGCAGGAACCATGAACCAAGGCACATCGTATCGCGCAATGTGGTCAGGGTGTTCTGTCATTACGCGGTGGAGTTCTGTAATCTTTGTCGCGCGTACTGTGCGTTAGCGCCCGATATGGTGTTTTTGTTATCGCCGCTTGTCAAGTAACAAGCATGATTAGTCCTAGAAGCTTTAGCAGTAGATGTAACGAGCTTGAGTTATCTTGGAAGCGATCGCGATGGCTCAGGAAGCGGATGTCGTCGACAAGGATGGTATCTTGCAAGCCATCTCGATCGGCGAGAAAGAAGACGACGACGCTTGTTGGCGGTTATCGGAGAGCTCACTCGCTCTGATCCCGAGCTTCAAAGATGCTGTTTAGGACTCTGGAAAGAATAGAATAAATTTCCATGCGAGCGTAACTAACAGGCCCATTTACAGCAATTACATGAAAGCTTTTTTCTGTTTTTTTTTTTTTTCGGTGAGGGCACTGCTGAAACAAGTTTTAGGCAGTCGACCGATATTTTTGGGGGCTGCAGCTCGCAATTACCAGCCACACCACGTGGATGTTTTGCTACAAAGCCGAATTACAAACTTTTCAGAGCCAAGGCAAAGTTTTTAAATTCGGCTTGAATTGAATTGACTGAAATGAATTGACTGAAATTCGCGACGCCGGCACGGGTCCCACTTGCTCGATTCGGCGCGCGATGTCGGAAAACAGTAACGTGGCCACCATAATCGGATGTGCCGTAATTCAGGCTGTTGCCGTGCTTTCATGCGATCTTAGCCCGCAGCTATTTTGCTTTTTTTTTGCGATAGCAATTATGTAGACACTCCAGGCGAATTTTTGCCTTCGCCATGATCTCCCATATCAAGTCCAAATCGCGATTACATCATCCCGCGCGTCGTATACTCTGTATGTGCGAGTGAAAGTGCGCGAGCGCTGCCCACGAACGGGGCTTAAGCAGAGATGAAACGAGCCGACCGTCTCCTTCGCGCGGTGGGCACATGGAGGTAGGAGCCTGGGGGGTTGGGGAAGTGGGGCTGCCCGAGTCCGACAGGAAGTGCGTACTTTGTACCAGTGGGTGTGGTCGCGTGTGCCGCGGTATCTTTAGAGGGGATCAGCAGACGGCTCATACCTTTGTAGGTGTTGGTCTCTAATTGCAAAATTTCCGTTGAAGCCATAGCAGCGGCGAATGCAAAGGGGGGGGGGGTAGCGGCAATCCCCCCCCCCCCTTCCAAAGCAACTCCCCGCCCCCTCCCTTCAGCGCCTGTCGTAAACCTCCTTTGTCAGGCTGCTTGTCGAGTTTGCCCCCTTTGTCAGGTTGATTTGCCTACCACTGCCCCAATAGGGTAAAGAGAATCTTGTCCCTGCTCTCTACCTCTCTTTCCTGCTTCCCTATGCACATTTCCGACGAAGGCTTTTAGGCGCCACCATAATCCCCTCTGGGCTGTTGTAAATATGCGTGACTCGCAAAAATGCACTGCTGAGGCGGTGGCTTCAGCCTTTGTGTGTCCCCCCCCCCCCCGTCCAAAGTAGGCACCTGGATCCGCTCCTGAGTCATAGATAGGTCACTTCTCCTACTGCAGCGGCTGCGTTTCCCGAAGGAGTGAGCTGCTAGCCTATATTTGTACAAAATTCCTGTTTGTTGCCATCGGGTTCACTATTTCGTTCTCGCGGTGAAAGTGTGAATCTTTTTTTCTAACGTGCGACGGTTTTCGACGTTGCGCGTTCTTGGAGAGCAAATGGTTCGGTTGGGCAACAGGATTGCATTGGCGTCGCACTGCTCTGGGCAACGCGCAGTTGCCCAGAATAAGCGCAGTTGCGCAGTGCGTTAAACCTGCATTTGTTTCGTCTTTACACGTGACACTCTGGCAAGGCATCTAACTGTAGTTGCAGCACCTCAGGCTCAACAAAATTGATTTTTTTCACGCAAAAAAAAAAAAAAAGTTTTTTTCATGTTGCCATATTATTCGAGCATTCTTGCAGCATTTTCAGTTTAAAATTAATCCTTCGGTAACCATGGACTTTCCTTCTGCGCGGGGCTTCACGGCCCTGGCTCGTTGGACCGCTCCGCCCCGCCCGGGCCGATCCTCTGGATGGAGGTGCGGCTGATCGAGGGTCGCGGGACTTTCTATACTCGGCGACAACTTTTCTTGGCACTGGAGCGAAGGCTACGGAGGCGGGGCATCCGCACATTTGTGTTACTACGCAAGTAGTTCGGCATCTTGCAGCCGATTTCAGTTCCAGTTTCGGTGTCGCTTGCTCGCATCGCTAGAGCGTTTAGCACCACGTATACATGCAGAATGGGAACATCAGTGTGCGTAGATGCATCTACCTACTGTACTGTATATGGTCACAGGGTTTTTACGTTGACGAAGGCAGCAGTGGGCGTGTCGAAGATGAAACCAGATGAAACTCTTTATTTGGCCGAACTTGTGGGCGGGAAACGAGTCAGTCAGAGCGTCGACCGTCAATAATTCTGACAAGTCGTAAAGCGTGTCGGCTTTTATACATGTTCTATCGAATGTTCCAGTGTTATCGCTGGTGGCCACGTAATCTCTAGACTATTCGCGTAACGCGCGCAATCTTAACAGAAAGATCTAAAACAATCGTGGCGCGTCTGGAACATCGCATCGCGGTCTGCGCGGAGCATTCCAAACAGTCTTTGCGGGTGAAGCCTGAAGACAACAAAATACGACACATGGGAAAATGATGAACGCCACCAATCGCACACCGCCGCCTGAATACGGCGTTTGCTCGATTGTAACGCGATCACGATTGTAACGCGAGGAGCGACTTTAGTAGCAATAATTTGGAGAAAAAGCTCACATTGTATTTGAATAAATGCGGAATGCAAGTATCATGATGCCACTGAATTGGGTTTAGACTTAAAGAGAGCTCACGCTTAATTAAAAAGAGACTGACGCAGATTATTTTATCAAGCTTCGCTGGTCACACCTTCACAGAGCATAACGGCCACCGATGTTTTTTCATCTGTACATGCAGTATGTGTACATGCAGTATGTAACAGGTATTGTCCATAATACCGATTGCCACTGGTAGAAAAAAATAAAGCATAAAAAACCGTTCTTACCTTTTATTGCATTGCTTCCAGGCATGATTTGAAACAGCACAAAAGCAAAAGGCAAGTAATTATATTTTACAGCACAAGAAGGCACATTGCAAACAAAAAGACCAAAAGTTCTTGTTGCTCTAAATCAGGATTTCCAGACGCTTCGGTAACAATTCAGTCTTGTCCAATTCACAAATCACTTTACATTTTTTTCAAATTAATCATTATGTCCGACAACAAAGGCATTTTCACATAGGCTTTCAAGCGCAATAAGAAAGCTTTTGCTGCAGTGGGGAATACAATATTTTTGGGCACTCTGTGTCAACATATTGTTTTGCCTTTATGGCACAGAACATGATAATCATAACAACTTTTTGTTGACATTCATAACATTTATGCACTTGCGACATAGAACATGATAACCATTACAACCTTTTGCTGGCACTCGATGTCAACATGACATTTTACACGCGTGAGTCATGACACAGAACATAACCATAACAACGTTCAGCTGGAAATGCATGGAAACTGAGATTTCGCACTTGTTATCATAGGTCGGCAAAAAAAAAAAAATACTGGAGCTCACTTAAGAAAAATATTTTGCTGCGAGAGCGCACTGTGACTCAGACTCACGAAATTTCCCTCATCTGGGCTGCCTAAACCTTTTCTCGACCAGACTCATTCGAGCTCAAACTTTTTTTTATTTAAATATGAAAGAAAATAACATCAGAAGGTAGGCTAGATTAGAGGCGGTTGTCTCACCAAGAAGAAGAAAGAGGCCATAACAAGAAAAATGAAAACAAACAAAAAATAGAAAGAGAAAAACCATCAGCTGAACTATGCACATATGCAACATGCGTCGTACAACTTCGCACTTGCAGAGTCCAAGTCTAGCACATAGAGGTTTGTGTCGCATAACACCTCGAATGCAGTCCACACAGCCAGTCTACCGTACAAGGACATATGACATGACTAGAAAGTATTCTCAATAATGTAGTGCTATGAAAGTAAAAAATCATGGCAATCGTAAGTCTGTATCAATTAAAATGTCCAAAAGAGCACTCATAGCCCATCTTTTATTGTCAGGATTTGGCCATGGTCCAAACCTCGCAAACTGAGAGTGGTCGTTTGTCAAGTCTCTTGAGTAGGCCAATAAGTCGAACACGCTGTTCTTCATATTTCGGGCATTCTACAAGGAGATGCTCCACTGATGCATCAGAATTATCACAATGGTCGCTGGTATTACTCGGCAGAATAACCATTTCTAATAAACAAACCTAAACAGGCAAGAGTAGGAACACATTGATAACAAGGAAAGCTAGGGTAGAATAACTCAGTAAATGAGTAAATAAAACACAAAAATGAGTAGTGGTATCACAATTCCATGTCCGATTGGGAGAGAAATGAAACAAGGCAGCAAGCGCCATTGACATGAGATCAGAAAAAAAAAGGGAACCTTACTTTGATCATTTCAAGTCTCAACTAAGCAATGTGGTTCTCGTTGATGCAGCATATAATGTTAACATTCATGACCAAGATAATCACATCCCAGCCACAGTGACGGTACAGTGCTTACAGTACGTGGCTGCTGACACAAAAGACTCATGTTTGAGCGTGTCCCATTTCAATGAACGTGGAATGCCAGATGCCCGTGTACTTATAAGTGGGTGCACATTAAACAACGCCCAGAGGTCAAAATCTGTACAACCTCAAGCACAGCATGCCTCATAATCACAACGTGGTTTTGGCACACAAAATCCCAGCAGTCATCATCACATCACGATAACGTAATCAAAACATACACGAAGTGCAACAAAACAGATCAGCAGATCAAAACACAATGAAGTGAATAAACGATCAAAATGTAAAGAAACAGCAGTGACCTATAGTCCTGAAAACGATATCACAGTTGCTGGTTAGGTACATGTGCAATCATTTGCTCGAAGCATTGGCAAGGCACACATGGAGATGTCACAGCAGTTCATCAATTCCACTCATGTCGGAGCTGCTCGACTCATCTGAAGAACTTGAGTCTGTGCACATAGAAATGATGAGACTTTCTGTTTGGCTGTCTATAATGTCATCCCGCTCCCGTGCCTCATCCTCAAGCCTCATCACGTGAGTGCAGTCATGGAGCCAGTTGTGTTGGGTCACACTTGCGATTCCTTCCTGCAGCAGCTTCTCGACAGATTCAATCTTGAAGTCTGTGTTCCTTGAAGCAACATAGCCTTTGACTTAGCTTCATACAAGCTCTATAGGATTTAGCTCGCAGTGGTAAGCAGGCAAGCGCACAACCTCATGCCCGGCAGCACTGGCAAGTTTGTGAACCTGGTAAGCAAGGAAAAGTTGCTTATTCTGCTTAACGAACTGCAGCAGTTCACTTTTCAGTTGGTCATCTGAAAAAGGAATATTTTTCGATATCAACCAGGACTGGTTTTCCGCTTTCCTGGATGATGAGTTTGGTAGCTTCTCAACCTGAGCACTTTGATACGACGCATTATCCATCATGATCACACTGCGTGGCTTGATGTTCGGTAGCAGCTATTCAACAAACCATTTCTGGAACGCGAAGCATCCATTTCTGTATGGTAATCACAAGCGCCCTTCTTGGCACGGAAAACTGGGGCGGCTCCATCAACAGAGCCTTCTGCACTTCCAGCATGTAAAACGATTAGGTGTCCTCCTTTACCGCTGGGTGCACGGAAGCCAGTTGAGAGCCCTTGACGAAATGAGTCTTTCCGAGTCAGCACGCTGTTGTCTGTCCAAACTCTCCCCTTTGTATGGCCGGCGTTTACCCAGGTCTCATCAATGTAGTAGATGGCCCTGTAAAATAGAAAGCAGTCTTATTGTTAACAGCGCACTTTACCTGGCAAGAGCCCATTAACAAAGCAGACAGCCTTCAACCGAGGGCAAAAAAAAGTGCACTGACAAAACTTATGTGAATACATATAACATACATAAGCTGGCAAAACTCTCTGTGAAAGAAAACTTGTTTCAGGCTGCCAGAAGCGTAGCCAGAGGGCGGCACTCCGGGCCTGTGCCCCCCCCCCCCGAAATTTTTTTTCTTCCACAGAATACAGAGCAGAAAATGACACTCGACCACACAGTCCGACCCAGCCCCAAGCTCAGAAGAAAGTGGTGTAAAAAAATTCTGCCTACGCCCCTGCAGGCTGTATATCAAAGCTGATGCAACCACGTCCCCAATCCCCAATTACGTGCGCAGCGTATTCGCTCAATAAACTCTACAATTCAGAGGGCCATCACTAGCTATTCCTTTCTCCAAGCCATTGAGATTCCTTGCTCCTACGCGGAAAAACGGCAGTAAGTCTTCAAAGATGCCACGGCAAATGCTGCAATACACAACGCCGAGTTAAACCTACACCACATGCAACGGAATCCTCGGCGAATACTATTATTTACCGTGCAAGCGCAAACATGAACAGCCACCATGTCCTAATGGGGAATTTCGCTGCGACTTAAGCCAGGATTATGTAAGGCTTTCGATCACTCACGTCAATAGCACACGTTTGGCGATAACAAAGGCAAAGCACACCTATGGTTTTCGCTAACAAGTTGGTCAACACGCATGCTCACCATTCGCGTCAACTTTTTACCAACAATCACGCGTAGTTAAAAGAAAATTTGCAGAAATAAAAAGAACGTAAGAACTTACCGCCGCTGCCTCCGCATTTCTCGGATGGTCCGGAGGTACTTTCGACGCCAAAAAACGATGTCGTCTCTCTCGAGCAACGCGGAATTCCTTTTTCTTTTTCGGAAGGCGAACCCCAAGTCGTTCAGCATTCTTTGAATCGTACGAGTGCTGATGGTCGGCATGTCCATGTCAGGGTCGCTGATCACGTCGTTGCGTAGTATCTCGGCCGTAAGTATTTCCTTGCGCATGAAGTAGCTGTGCACTTTGCGCCGCAATGCTGACAACGCAAACGTGTAATAGCGCAGCAGCCGCGTCTTGCCGGTGATGCGCTTCTCAGTTTGGCCCGAGAAATTCAATTTCTTGCGCTTGGGGAGGCAAGTGGGGCCCGCAGAGCTTCAGCCTTGACCCGCTTAACTGTTCGCTCGCTCACTCCGGTGAGCTCGGCGACAGTCCGGCACACTACATTTGAAGACAAGTCACGCTGACGGCGCCTCACTCCAGCGATGACATTGCAGATAACTTGCGTGGTCTGGTTTGATAGCCACTTTCTGTCACATTTAGAGTACAGCTTCTTCGGAGAACGAAACGGCGAGTTTGCGACCGCACACGGTTCAGGCCAACGGTTCGGGCGGCATCGCGGACGCCATGTTTACTGAGACTGAGAGAGCAGGCGTGAGGAAAACGTGGTGCTGTCCAATAAATAAAAAAGACAGAAACAACTTGAAGTTTACAATAACATTTTTCGCGAATGGCTTCCCATACTTGTTCTCTTTTTATAATGAAGAAATCTTTATTTATTCGAGCTAGGTAACGTTTCGAATTAGAAAATAAATATAGGTACTATTTCTTCGCACGCGCGAATGCAGGCACTTTGGCTCTGTAGCTTCCACAGTGGTGCCAAGAAAAGTTGTCGCCGAGTATAGAGGGAAACGCAACGCGCGTCGTGCCGCGATTTTTCTCGGGGCGAGCCTAACCGGGGACCGCTGTGTTACAGCCAGGCGAGGCAGGCCAAGGCAGGCGCGCCTCGCAGAGCTAGTTTTAATATGGATGGGTGCTATGAGTGAGACCGAGGCTTGGGCTAAGGTCGCCACCTCGCGGTGTGTTAAGGCGTTTCAAAAAATTGCGCTTTTCCTATTGTAAAGGCGCCGAAGGGGCGAACGCGTAGCTACGACGCATGCAGGAGTAATCGCTGAGGCCAGGGTCATGATGCACTACTTTTCTTTATCGTTCCCAGACGCCGACACCACCCCGCCGACCAAGAGCACTGCAAAAAGAAAGTGTGAGATATATATGGAGTGTACTTGAATAGGCGTGGTTGTAGAGCCTCCAGAGTGTGTGACCTTGATGCCAGTAATCAAGAAAGAAGTGACCGTGGTGCAGTGGATAGCCTGCCCAGCATCTGTTGTCGTGGATCGTGAGGTCGTGGTTTCGACTCCCGGCTACGAAACTTTTTTCTTTGCCATCTGATCTGTGCATTCTTCACGTCATTTCCGTGACGGAAATACGTCGCTGGAATCTTGGTGGACGCCGGCATGAAACACTTTAGTGTTAATATGTGCGGATGAAGGATTCATTTGTCCTCGGCGAACATTCGCTCGGCGCCTCAATGCCAATGCCGTCTAGCGTAAGAGTAAATAGGAGTACCCAGTCTCCACCTATGTGTGTGTTGCAGTCTTTTATAGCAACAACTTCACGATGGCTGGCTGGTTCACATTTAGAAACTGAGGATGAAACAACGCGATTAGAATAAGGACCCAAAGTAACAAAGCCACAGCGCTTGTCCTGTGATATTGTTTCTCTGTGCTTAAAGCGGCCGATGTTACGCGCTCAGACGTTCCTTTCCTCACGGCCTGGTTGAGGTGTACGCCGACAAGCAAAGTATCTCATGCGAATGCGAAGATAATACTAATGGGGCCCGATTACGAAATCGCGTTCCACTCTTGAATGCGAAGCTCAAGCGGCCTTCAAGTTTTTGCTTATCCTATAATAAACATGCGATAAGAAATGGTGTACGTGGTTTTCTTGTATACGAACTTTAATTCCTGTATGTGTAATCAAAACAGCGTAGATAGTTGGGCGAGTTGGTACGAGTTCATTCTGGTCGAAACTGCGCCATGGCACGGGACACGAAGAAAGGCAAGACAAACTCAGTTGTTAGTCTGCGCTCGTTTGTCTTGCCTTTCCTCGTGTCCCGTCTCATCGCGCAGTTTCGACCAGAGTGTAATCTCAAACACTCCGAACTTGAACTAGGAATAGCTAAGGATATTCTGGCTTGGAAAAGCCCAGAAATGGAATCGACCTTCATTCTTTTCTAGCATGTCATGAAGTCCGTGCACACTGCTTCTCATAACCATGTAGAACAAGTCGCATACAATATGTAGCAATGGTGAGCCTCTTCACTGCTTTTAAGGCGAAAGACTCATATGCCTCACTAAACACGAAATTTGACCTTCGGCGTCCCACGTCGTCGGTGGCGTCTCGCGTCCTGCGGTGTCGGGGACGAGTGGTGCAAAAAACATCATCACATCGACTGAGAAGCAAAAGAAGATGGCTTTCGTTTTCGAGTCGTCTTAGGTGAATGCACAAAGAACCCTGTGATCTTTTTAGAGAGCAGCTCTTAGGCTCCCGTTCCTCCGTTGAGCAGAGTCGCCGTTGGCGTCGTCGGCGTAACCGATAAAGCGAACGAGGAGGAAATAGGGCGAACGCGGAGTTTGTCGATATCCCGAGCCACTGGCTTCTAACCTTGCTTACTTCTGTCACGCGCGCTGACCGCTCGGTCGGAGCTCGTTCGCATGCAGGGCTGGCATGTGCACTGTGGCAGGCTTCACTTGTCGTAACGGGGCTGTCAACGTTTCGCTTGGATCGCGACGCCTGCAGTGCACAGAGTGGTGTGCGTAGTGCTCGAGCGCTGGCAGTTTCTGTGGCAATATGTAAGAAATGCTACATTGCCTACGACTGCTGATAGCCAAAAGTTCAAACACATTTGGCATTGCCCCAGCACGAAGCTGCGCTAAGAATTTGCATTAGGCAGTATCGTAAACGTCGGTGAATTTTTTTCGTTCCTGAAAGAACAGAAATTCTGTCAAAGGCTTCAATAACTATCGTCGCGTAAATAATTACTTGACTTGCTCCAGCGCGAGGTAGTGATGCATACCCAGCGTGGGACGCGCAAAGGTGGGAGTCGCTTCAGTGGAAAGAGTATACGCTCTATGGACAAGAAAAATCCTTCGACTTTTTGGGAATCCTCAGATGCCACAATACAGCGTGGGCAGATGTTGCCGCATAATGTTGGTCTCATATGGTGCAATAGGATGCACCATGGAACACCTTCTAGTACTGCTGTGCAAAGCAAGCATCCCAGCGCTACAAGCAACAGCAACAGACGCGGACTCATACATCCTCTATGAAGTGTGGGAGGCTGCGACCTCCAAGCCGGACCTCGTCGACAAGCGGGAACTCATGGCTCGAGTCCGGTGGATGGTCCAGACCAGTGGCGTAGCCAGGGGGTAGCACAACGGGCCGTGCCCCACCCGCCCTAAAAAAAGTCAGTTTCGCCGCAAGGGCGAAGCAATGAATGCGATAGCAAGAAACTAATGCTATACGAAGTGAGGCTCGCCAATGGATGCTCTCAGTCTGAACAGCGAGCCTGTTGCAAAGGCGGCCGAAGCAGCGAAGGAAACTAGATTGCTTTTCAAGCAATGAATGCGATAGCAAGAAACTAATGCTATACGAAGTGAGGCTCGCCAATGGATGCTCTCAGTCTGAACAGCGAGCCTGTTACAAAGGCGGCCGAAGCAGCGAAGGAAACTAGATTGCTTTTCAAGTGTCGAGCTGTGACACTTGATAGTTCGCGCTCATCTTCTGTTTGTTCATTTAGCTGTGTCCCTTGAGCTCGAGTGACTTTCGTACGGTCCGTAACATGAGCGCGGATATCATGGTGAAAGCTCAAAACATCCCTCTTCACCTCACCACGAGAAAACCGCGCGAGCAGACAGCGGAAGGGCAAGGTTTTCCGTGCGCAAATATTAGAAGAAGCGAGCGAGCTCGCCGGCGACTTTTAAATCCGCCCGTCGCGCTCCTCGCGCCATCTCGCTGGTAATGAAGAAACGCTTATAAGCGCCTGCCGTCTCCGAGTCCTGCCAGTGGTAAAGGGTGTGTATATAACTCTCGCCGTTAGCTACCTGAAGGATCTGCGCTTTCTGGCGTAGTGGTTAGCGCCGCGCGCTGCGGTACGAGAGGCCACTGGTTCGATTCCGCGCTTCGGAAGCATTTTTTCTGAATTACTTTTTTAAGGACTTTGATATATATATATATATCTATATATACATACTTATACATATACGGTGCATGACGGCGGCGACGGCGACGGTGACCGCAAAATACAGCCGACACTGTCCATATAATTGCTATCGCAATAAAATCTTTGCCATACCCGACAAATATATGCAAGCTCTGCCACACTGAGGTCGCCACATTAGCTCACACGCTCAGGGACTGTTACGAAAACCCGGAAGGCGTTGCTAACTCCGGAAACCTTCCGCCGCGGTTGGCCGCTGCCTTGCGCAGCCCCAACCTCGGCGACCAACTTTGGGCTGTCCAGCACGTGCGCGAGGCGGCGGTGAGGCAAGGCCTCGATGTCCCCACATGGGAGACTTAAGGCGCGGTCGGCGAAAGCTCTGCAGTACTATCAATGAAGTTGTTACCAACCAACCATGTCCTACAGAGCACGAAATGACAGTCGAACACATATGCCTGCCCGGTCCCCACTTCAAATGAAGGAGGTGCCCCTCCCCCCGAAAAAACTACTGCCTATGCCCCTGGTACAGGCCAGATAATTCCTGGAATAACGGGCTCTCCGCCTTAACTAAACCGCCTTTCTTCATTAAACGCTTTCTTTCTATCTCTCTCTCCTCAGATGCCCCATAAATGACTCGCTTTAAAGAGGCACGATAACACTCTTTGTAGAGACGTGCGTCCGACGGCTCTCCGAAGAAAGTGTAAGGATCTTCACAGATAGTTAAAAGGAAGCTATACTTGCGGCAAGTCAGGACTCGCAAATAAGAGTCAAAGGGCTCTTTTGTTTTAGGGTGTATGCTCTTTCCGCCGAAAATACTCTCTCCTTTACACGCACCACGCTGGGCACGTCCCGCTGCCTCGTGCTGTAAGAAATCTTCAAAGAAGTCAAAGAGTCAAACTTTTTCTTAGAGAGTACGCTGCGTCGCAAGAGACGGACAAGTCCTTCCGCATGGTAGTGAGAGCGCTTCCGCACCTTGTCTTTATTCGAGCGCAAGTCCCAGCTAAATACGCCGCTTGGCATACACCCTCCTGTCCAACTCTTCTTTTTTCACCTCCGTGCACCGCACTGTACAGCTGACGACAGAAGCAGGAGGTTTCAACAGGGTGCGTGCGACCATGGCGAAATGGTTAAGCTGGACACAGAGGGAAATTCGCGGTGTTACCTTCGTATCATCACTAGATGTTGGATCGAGCATATGGACAAGGGCTTAATGGATTGCGGATCGTTGACAGACTAGCACGTGTTCTCACTTACACAAACTACACAATATGTCCAAAAGAAGGCGATTCTTTTCCCGAGGGGCTCGTTTATGTTAGACACAACCAAATGAATCGAACAATCCGGCCAGGGAAAGTGTAGAGGACGTTGATTGTTGGCTTTATAACTGTAGGGTACTAATTGTGGCGTAAATTGAAATTAAGTGCACAAAAAATCACACCTTCCATCGGTGAGATCTTAACCCACAACCTACGAATTACGCGTCCGATACTCTGCACTAATATGTCCAGGCAGGTACACGGACGTATGTACCTGGCCTGGAGGCACTTCAACACAACCACATATAACATGCGTCTTCCCGGAGACACCAGTCTCGGTCGACTGCGGCAATACACGACAATTACGAACATAGTTGTGGGAAGCGCGAATTGCGGATCTGTCCCTGGAAAGCCAGGGACAGGGTTCCTCTTCCAGGGGACTGGGCCTTGGAAGAGGAGCCCCGTCCGCGGTAATCCACCTACTGCTTTGTTTCATTGAAGTTTATTCTCTCTCGCGAGGCTATTCGAAGTCGCCCCCAAAAGTGGGCCCATCGTGTAGATAGTGAAGTAGTGAACTGCACTTTCTCGGTGAGACTCGGACTAATCAGCCACGCCAAACTGCAAGCTCCGACAAGGCAGGCGTATAGAGATAGTTTTCATAAATGAACTCTGCTCTAAGCCATACACATGGTACGCTGATCACATATTCGTGATCGGTGCCTCCTTTTAGTGCGTCGCCCAGAGAGAGCAGTAAGACACTAGCAAGCAGCATACATGTAAAACCTCTGATTGGGACACACACACACACACAAACACGCACACAAGCTCACGCCTAACATAAACATGTATTAGGTATGCATAAGCTGAAATGAAACTCTGCTAAAAGCTTAAACGGTACGATGACACTCTGTCGCAGTCACTACCACACTGCCAACAATTTCGCTCTCTATAGTCTTAAAATCTCTTTCGGTGGTAAATCATCACACACCAATACCTTGTTGAGCATATACACATTATCGCATAGAAAACACTAGTGGAAGCAGCGCTTTGCGTGGGCTTAAGGATATCGGAAAGTGATGCAACCACCGCGATTACATCGTAATAGAGTGCCATACTTAGCTAAGGATGCCGCTAAATCCGGTAGGCGGATCTTCCTTGTGTAATGGCGCATCTTGTGATTGGTGGTATTGAATTTCGCTTGCGCATCAGTGTACACCTATGAACATACCTCGCTCTTGCGTATGAGCCTTCGATCTACAGAAAGGAGAGATCGAATGTAGGGGTTTTGAAACGAGAGCTGCCAGCGCATTAAAAAATGCATCTTCGCGAACGCTTCCGCGTATCTGATATGCAAGAAAACCTTGTTTAGTTAGTTCTGTCAAAAAACCTGCCAGTGGATGCCCTGAATAATGGACATTTATTGATCTTAAGTGCGCTTCGGTGAAGTTTTATAAAAGCAGCGCGCATGAGCGCTGGTGATTACGTACGAGCCGGAAACAGCTCAATCTTCTAGCGCAAGGTTAATGGGCTCGGATACTCTTAGACGCTTCGCTATGTGAGCTACCACCTGTTTGCGCGTATGGCAGACTCAAGTTATTGTTTTGTTGGCATTCCTTTATATAAGTGCAGTCATTATTATTTACCTTCAAAACGAACTTACGTAACCTTGATGAAAGACAAAGTCCTATGGACTTGTGCATAGCCCTCTGTCTAAATTTTTCCAGTCCTTAGCTATTTAAGGGGGTTGGAAAAGGAGACGGATGATCAATAATTGTCACCAGCGATTGTGACACTTCGTTATTCAATGTGAGAGCGCAGCATCTATTCGGGCGGTGGCGCAGTTCGACAAGCAGCAGCGGCAGATGACGCAGTTCCTGCAGTCGCATCAAAACTGAACCAACATGTTGAAGTAGCGATAATTTAAGCTAATTTGACTTCGTTTTAATGCAATATCAACTAGCTAAACTGTCTGTCTTTCTTATCGAAACGCTACGTGCAGGTTTATTAAGGCGGAAGCCTTAGACGCGACATCAAATGCGAAAATTTACCGGTGGTGTCGGCGTCAACACAAATCTCTGTAAAGCTTTGTGTGATTGAAATAAATGAAATGAAATGAAACCCGAGTGATGCAAAGAAACATCATCACGCGATGACGTCGCCATATGACATCATCATGAAGTCACGGGTAGCCTAAATTTTAATCGTCATCATGACTTCTCAATGACATCACATGACGTTCTCGCATGACGTCTTTCGATGGAGGCGAAAATGTTTGAGGCCCGTGTACTTAGATTTAGGTGCACGTTAAAGAACCCCAGGTGGTCAAAATTTCCGGAGCCCTCCACTACGGCGTCTCTCATAATCATATCGTGGTTTTGGGACGTTAAACCCCAGATATTATTATTATTATTCGCATGACGTCGCCGCGTTGTCAAATGTGGGCCGGCTACGGAGGCAGCGAAAACCTAGGTAAGATGCAGAAAGCTTGCAATGCCTCCAATCCTGAAGGCAGTGCAAAACCAGGTTAGGTGGAGAAAGCTTTCGGAAGGGGCGGGGGGGATCAATACATTGAGTAAGAAGAAAAAGAAGAAGATGACTTCCGTCTTCGAGTCGTTTTAGACGGTTGCATAAGGGACCCTGTGAGTTTCATTTTGCTCATTCCGGATGTCCGCTCATTTGCCTAAGCAGAAATATTCAAAGATGGTCATCGACACCTACCACAACAGGCAGACGATTTCGCTCATATAAGCCAATCCTGGGAATTTGCTTCAAATGCTGCGACGGCACAATTTGACGACAAGTGATTGAGACTAACAGCAATGCAGAATGGGAATCGAGGGTACATAGGCAAATGTGCGAACAAAGGCACATTTTCAGCGGTAGCCTGAGAATGTGCCTAAAATTTGTCATGAACTTCTTGGTATGTAGTGGTTATTAAGAAAGGGCCGTGTTTAGTTTTAGGATGATTATAAATAAATCCAGCTTTACGTCGATACACTTTGCAAAGTGGCAGGCTATGAACAAAACTGTGAAATATTAACAAGAACTATGAAAAGTTGGAGCCGTGTTAAGCTACTGTACAAACACTTCCGTACACTACCGTGGTGTAATAATCATGTAGAATAAAAGGGAGTGGCGTACGACCCGTAGCAACCAGGTCCTATGACACCCCTTTACGTACCGCCCTTAATTGATGGAAATAGTGTCCGTACGCAAAGAACGCTATCTTGTGCGTTATTTGCGCTGGCTAGAGATATCACACGGAATTGAATTGAAATTGAATTGAATGTGAATTTGGCAATAAGTCTTTTTGAAGAGCTCGCTGGAGAACATCGCAAAATAAGATTGCATCTCTGCAGCCTATAACACGATGTTCAATTCTTTTGGGCACATCTCACAGAGGACAAAAAAATGCCAGGCCTGCGCGGAAAGCGCAGCACAGTCACAGCGAAAGCTAGAAGAGCGGCATTTCTAGAGCCCGTTGTAAACTCTCTTGGGGCTACTAATACATGTACACTAGCAAGGTACCCACTACGCCATAAATCACAATATTTGTGAAATTGGGAAGCACCTACAACGCCATTATTCGTCATTGTGCGCAGTAGCGAGGTTCCAGCTACACATATGTAAGGCATTATGTGCACTTTGTTTACGTGACGACTGATGACGAGGAAGAACTGTGGCTCAGTCCTTTGTAATGGCTTGGAAGCTTTAAACGGCTCACCAATTACGTAATTCGCATTGTGTGACGTCCGGTCGCTATTTAACTCTCCCACCATGCAATATAACATACATTGACGTGAGAAAGAGAGACAGAGAGAGGGAGGAAGAACTTTATTGAGACCCTGAGGAAATGGATGATGGGCTTATGGGCTTCCTTGGGAACCAATGCAAGTGCACTTGCGAGGAACCCACTTCGCTATAAATCATAATTTCTGTGAAGTAGGGAAGCAGCCACTATGCCATTTTTCGTCATTCAACAGAGAGCCGTGGTACCCGCTAAAAACATTTAAGGCATTATGCGCACTTTGTTGGTGTTGTGCCTGATGACGATGAAGAATTATTGCAGAGCCCCTTGTAGTGGGCTGGAAGCATCCAACAGCCCACTCGTTGCGCAATTCGCATTGTGTGACGCCTGGTTACAGAATTCGCGTTGTGTGGTGCGTGGTTGCTATTTCACTCTTCTACCAGATTAAATTACATATGTTAATGTGGTTCCTTCTGGACATGAAGCCTGTATAGCGTCGTTTTGCAAGGCAGTTCCAAGCACCGGCATGGCTCTGAGGTAAAACACTGGGCTCCCGCGCAGAGGGCCCAGGTTCGAACCCCGTTCCTTCTTGAAATTTTTTTCTTATTTCGTTTTTTTTTTCTTATTTCGAGCGATAGTGGTTACGGACACCGGCGGCGGCGGCGGCGGCGGCGGACAACTACGCCACCAAAGACGGCCGTTGAAATGATCTCATAACAGCTTTCGCTGTAAAAGGACGACACGAACATGTATTTCGAACGTAGCTAAGTCTTCACAGGCAAGGTCTCAGAATATAATAAAAAAATACGGCTTACGGCTAATCCCTCCAGCATAGGAATCGGTAAGCCCGAAAGTAAAACGAGTCTCCTTAAACAAGTAGTTGAATGTTTAATGTACATTGATTAAGAGAGCTTGTACAATGTATATTGGTGTTGGCAGCTATAGCACCCAACAACATGGATGTACCCACGTTGACGCTTGGTGGTACATTTCCATCCCGACTACTAACGTGCATGATCAATGATTAAACAAACCCTTGAGGTAGTTGTAGTAGTTAAAGATGAGAGCGTAATGAGAGCCGTTCAACGGAAATCAAGCTGTTCCACTTCACCACTTTAACCTTTTTAGGCTCACCAATTCAAATCTGGTAACGAAGTTCACAACGGTGTATTCTTTTATCTGAAACGAACGCCAGAACACAGCGATAAACAAAGCCACAAGTGCGTTCGAAGCCATAAGCACGAAGATTAGGCAAATCCGCCTACTACCCATCATTCTCACGGTGGCTGAACGATCGCAGCGCCAGAGTACCCTCTAGGTAATTGTAGGAAACTCTATGGTTACAGTCAGGCGTGGCAGGCGTGCGTCGCAGAGCAATTTTTCGTAAGGATGGATGCTATGAGCGTGGCCGACGCTTGTGCGAAAGTCACCACCTCGCGGTGTGTTAAGGCGTTGAAAAAAATGCACTTCTTCTATTGCAAATGCTCCGAATGGGACGAACAGGTAGCAACGACGCGTTGCAGGAGCTAATCGCGGAGACCACTGCCATGGTGCATTACTTCACTTTACCGGTCTTAGGGGGCGACATCACCCCGCCGGCCAAGAGCACTGCGAGAAGAAAGTGTGAAATATAAAAGGCGCGTTTGTGAAGCCTCCAGAGTCTGTGACCGTGGCGCAGTAGTTTTTGTAGTAGTAGGCCATCGGTTGTCCCAGGGACAAAGATGCTTTTTTTCCTGCAGCCATGTTTGGGAGCGTTAGCTACAGTTGCCTAGCCGGAGCCGATTTCGCGTGGATCCTCGTGAGTCGTGCTGCGCATGCGCGAGGATCAGTGATGTCACACAGCTGGCTCACTGGGGCCGGCATCTCACGCGTTCTCCGTCACCGCCGCGCACGACTCGCCGCTGCTGGTCTGCGCATTCGAAAGGAGTGACGTCGTAGCCATGGCAGACACACTGGCACCGGCGCGCGCGCAGCTCTTCGCCTTCGCTGTGCAGCCGCCGTCTAACACTGCGCTGGAGCTGCTTGATAGCGCCTCTTACTGGCGTTTGCAGATGGGTAACGACATGGACAAGGAGAGCGCAAATGCTGTTCGACGGCGCAGAACAGCCGAGAAGCTTATCTCATTGGATCCCGAAGTAGTTGCCTGGCAATTAGCGGTTGAGTGTACGAAGAATGAACAGAAGAAGGTTAATAATCCTAGACAATCTGTAAAGCTAGGAGTAATCAGCTGAACCTTTGCTAACGCTACGTATACCCTGGCACAGCCGAGCTAAGCCACTGCAAACTTTTTTACGGAATGAGTATTCGTATGTAATTTGAAAACGAAACTTTTGGCAGTTGGAGTTACTGGCATTTTCTTAACCCTTTTTAAAATGTCTTGTCCCGTGTAAACACGATATGGTGAACGGTATATAGGTCTCGAGAGGAGGATTTCGATGAGATCTTTATAAGGGCTCTTTTTTGCAACATCACTCAAGTACTCAAAAGAAAATCTAACTTTCTACATTCTATATGATAGTAAGGCCAGACACAAGAATGCGGCCACCATGTCCCCCATATCAATACATGGAGAAAATATAAATTCTGAAATTTTATTTCGTAACCTAATTTTTATAACCCTGCATAAAAAGTACTACAATCCAGGAGAAACATAAGTCTCGAAACAATCTGGCGCACAAATGAGTGAACAAGGCCTACACGTCCGCATTTAACCGGAAGGAACAAGTTAGTTCGACGGGTTTTTTTCTCATGTGTATGTCCATATAAAAACTGCTAATACACCATGTCAGTTCTGAATACTAGAACGTGAGGCACAAAGGACATTCATGACATGCCATACACGGGACAGCAGAAACACATTACATAGCACAGCTCGCGAGAACACAGATGACTGTCTGCCTTCCCACGAGTCCTCGTTTTCCTTTCATTTAGGTGTTTCTTCAGTCCTATGTTCGTTTGCGTTTTTATACTTGTCTAGAGGCACACCCAGGTACTTTGTTGGTAGTGTCGACATACTTAAGCGCGAAAAAAAAAATCCGGTGTTATAGAATATACAACGTTGCATCAGTGTGTCACTAATGTATGTGTGTGTTCTTGACCTTGCTGTGCCTTTTTGCACAAGGCAATAAAGTAATAATAAAAAAGACCGTGGTGAGTCCATAGCATGCCCGGTATCTGTTGTCGTAGACCGAGAAGGACGCGGGTTCCACTCCCGTTGATGAAACTTTTTGTTTTCGCGATCTGATCGTGTGCATTTTTCCGACGTCATTTCCCTGACGGAAATACGTCACTGAATTCTCGGTGGACCCCGGCATAAAACACTTTCGTGTTAAAAGCACTTTGTCGATGGTGGCAGCGCCATTTTACGCAGCCGATCTAAGACATCACGCCCTGGCTGTCCCAAGTATTTTGCGCGATAAAGTGGCGGCGAAAACACTCTCGCAGAGCATAGCATAGCCTTGTTTGGTATAGGGTTAAAAAAGGGGGGGGGGAGTGAGCGGGAGGTGGAGCAATGATGGTGAGAAGGAGGGAACTGAGCAGGGGAAAGAGTAAAGCATAGCACAGAAAGAATGACAAAGACAGGACTAGAGAGAAAGAAATGCTGTAAAAGGAAGAAAGAGCGAAAGAGAGAGAATAAAACAAGGAGATAAAAAATAGTGTGAGATAGAAAGAAAAGGACAGAAAGAACGAGGAAGCAAGCGAGAAATACAGAGAGGGAAATGCAGAGGAAGAAAGACAGAAACAGGAAGAAAGGAAAGATATATATAGAGAGAGAATGAAATAAATAAATAGAAATAAACAGAGAATGAAAGACATACAGAAACAAGAGAGAAGAAAGAAAAAGAAGAAAAGAGAGGAAGAAAGGAAGAAAAAACTAAAAAGAAAGAAGGCTGACCAGCTCTGCGCTGCCTTCAGGCTTGGCACCAATAGTGCGAAGCTGCCTAACCTTTTTGTTAATTTTCTCGCTTCGCTTCCGTTGACTCCGATGGTCCCTTTCTGCGTTTTGTGAGGCATATAAAGCTTACGCCTTAGTAAATACAATAATATTCGATCAAATCGAGGTTGCGCGCGAGCGATGTTTGCATTGCGTTGTATCTAAGCGTGTGAAGTAATTTAGTCGCATGTGGAAAACCAGGTTCATCCTATGTGCATATCAGTAATCAATAGCAAGCCCAAGAAGCACGAATTTCCCCAATGCCTTGGTATGCCACCTGAATCTGAATATTGTTCACGGAACTGTTTGTCGCTAACGTCGTGTATAGTGCCCTCCTTACTTCAGGGCTGGCTCTCTGTATTTCCGATAAATTAAGTTTTCAAGCGATGCTTGTTATGACTAAGAGATTACGGTGGCAGCGTCTCCCGCGAGAAGCCCGGCTCCGCAGAGCGTGCAGGAATGCGGCCCTCGATAGTGCGCCGGTGACATGCGTATTCGTATGCGCCGCTTCAAAATAACTGCCGCGCTCTCGATTCGACGGCTTGCCGGCGATCAGCCGTTTCTGTTACGGCAATCTGATCTTTTATCGAGGTGACTTATAATTTCGCATTGTCACATTTTATTGTTGCCTGTATATGAACGCATGGCCGTTGTTTTCGCCTGTAGCAACCGCAGTGATGCGCTGCTAAACGCGTAGATGAAGCTGTAATTCCCGGTATGGACGAAGGAGAAACATAGGAGGAAGCATTGCGCAATAGAGAAAGAAAGAACGAAGGTAGGAAAGAAGGATGGAAAGAAAGCAAGAAAGAAAGAAAAAAAGAGAGAAAGAAAGAAACAAAGAAAGAATGAAAGAGAAAGAAAGAGGGAAAGAAGGAACGTAGGAAAGTATGAAGGAAGGAAAGAAAGAAAGAAAGAAAGAAAGAAGGAACGAACGAAAGAAAGAAAGAAAGAAAGAAAGAAAGAAATAAAGAAAGAAAGAAAGAAATAAAGAAAGAAAGAAAGAAAGAAAGAAAGAAAGAAAGAAAGAAGGTACGAAGGAAGGAAGACAGAAAGTCAGGCACGTGCTCGCTGTTTCCGATAGGGGAAGTGCTCCTGATTTTTTTTTATTGTGACACCTGTGGTATGCTTACATTTTTCACCGTGGTGTTTATTCGAGAACTCATTACTCCAGTGTGCTTTGAAAGTTGATCCAGGCTATTTCAAAGCGTAAATAAATGACGTGACATGACTGCTCTTCAGATAAGCAGCAGCACAGCGGCCGCCACACTGTTCTTTTAGATGCGAAGTATCTTAAGGCGGAGCTCAATCCGGTGGTGGTGGTGTGTGACGGGACCACCCTTACTGCGCATGCGCATACCCTCTCCACTTCCCCTTTCCACTCACCCTCTCCCCATCCCCTCTCCCCTCCTCCTGTACCCTCCCCTTTCCCCTCTCCACTCACCCTCTCCCTCTCCACTTTCCCTCTCCCATACATCTCTCCACTTCCCCTCTCCCCTCCCCTTTCCACTCTTCCTCTGAAACGCGGGCTAGACATGCCGAAATTAGTGAGTAGTAATAGCTAAGCGGCTCAGCGGACCAGCGGTCCCAGCGGAAGAGCGGAGAGATCAGCGGAGCGCGAGAAGAAAGGAAGAGTAATAGCTAAGCGGCCTAGCGTCGCCCCGCTCGTTGAACGTAGAACGCACCTCGCGTTCCGCTGTGGAGTCAGTTGAGCGTAGCGTGAAGGTGCGTCCGTCGTTTTGCAGCCAAGCTGACCGCGTCTCGACAAGACGCGCTTGCGAAAAACGCGAAATGTATGCAGTTCTCTGCACGTCTGTGAACACGCGATCAAATGTAATCTGTACGAAAAAGATGTCAAAGTAGCACCTATACTTTCTCAAGTTTCTTGTGTCTTCTTGTCTCCAATTTCGAAATAAAAGATCAACACGAGCTTTAGGTCATCTCCATTTTAGGTCATCTCCAAATGCCCTCGTCTTCAGAGGTGTTCTTATGTTGAAAATCAGCGCCGGGACTTTTTCGCCTGGAGCAGAGCGAGCGCTAGGTTGCGGGTATCGCCGACAACATGCCGCTGCCGCTTGTGTTGGGGGTAGCCCTCTTGTCTCGCGAAAACGCTGGTCCGCTGGCCACGCTCCGCTGAGCAGAGGATACCAGCGGCTGAGCGGTCCGCTCCGTAAAAACGCTGATGGCCCCAGCGTGCCGCGCATGCGCAGTTGGCATCTCCGCTCGTGCGCTGGGCCCGCTGGCCCGCTGAGGCGCTTAGCTATTACTCTCTATTGTCTCCTGCGCAACGCTGCGATGAGCTCGAGCGCATGCGCGTCCCCTCCGCTTCTCTCTCCACTCCTACGCTGCTCCCCTCTCGCCCGCCTGTCGACCGCGTTCCCCGCTCGCCCTGTGAGAATTAACGGCCAGGATAGATGGAAGATATAACGCGCGTAGCGTCCCTCTCCGCGTTCCACGACGCGAGGTCGGTAGCATGCCCAACGAACGCCAACGGAACGCGATCGTGCAAGTGCTCCGGCTTCGCATCGCCTCATGGTCCCCTTTATCGGGAGATGGTGTAATATTTTTCATGTCACAAATATTAAGTATTACTTTGGCAAAGCAGGCCACAAGTTCTCCCAATATCATTTACTCTCAAGCTGGTCGCTTGGCCTGCTTTCCATAATCACCCGATGAAAGGGGCCCTAGGGTCATTTGCATGTTAGCTTCAAAAGCTTTTCCCGGATCTGGAAGCATTTCCTTTTTGTGTATTGTTTCCTTGGGAATATTTCGATGATTAGTGAACGGAGGAATATCGAGCGGCATCAAAATATCATGCATCTAAACACGGCACATCGATTTTTTTTTTATTTGAAGAGGAAGAGACGCAGTTTTTCTCAGAACCGTAAAACGTGTGCAGGCCGGACGACCATTCGCCCTCATTAAAGCTTTATTACGCATTAACATTTCCCGAAAAGCCAGTTTCAAGATTTCCCTTTTTTTGTCGTTTTGCTTCCGTTTCACGTAGCTTGCAATAAGCGCGAGCTCTGCTGTCGAAACTATGCTTCGTTGCTATCGCATGAGCTGTTTCTTTCACTGCAGTACTCAATGGCTGTCTTGGTCGTCGTTAAAGCATGTCATATAAGGTTTTTGTGCCATTAGCTTTAAATTTGGTCACTTTGGTTTACATGCCGACACAAGCGAGCCTTTAGCAGGATTAGTCAAAAGACCGTCGACAGATTATTAAAGCAATGCGTGGTTGTGATAAGGCGCTCGGTGCACCGAATCTCGCTGAAATACACCTCTTATAAAATTACGTAGTATTTGTTGACAGACCGATACATCGACTGAGGAGAAAAAGAGTAAGATGGCTGTCGTCTTCGACTCGTCTTAGGGGGAATGCATAACGGACCTGTGACTTTCTTTACATAGCTTATTGATAGCGTCTTCAAGCAACCGTACTCAATGTCAAACTGTGACTGTTGGCAGAAAATGTGGCTGTGTAGTACTTGGACTATCATCATGACTTTTGTTTTGTCGAGTGCTGTCGTCACAAATATTTCTTCTTCTCTTTCATTCTTTTAGATCCTTTTTCCATTTCCCACGTACAGAGTAGCGAACTGGAGGCTTTCTCTGGTTAACCTTCCTGTCTTTCCTTTCTCTCTTTCCTTAGTGACAGCGCGGAACTCAACCAAGCCGACGGACGAATGACCATCACCGTAGCTCAATTGAAAGAGCATCATATGCGTGATTTCAAGGTTCTGGGATGGTTGCCCGCCAGCGGCAAGCTATACTTAAGTGCACTTTAATTGATTTCCATTTGCGTTATATTTACTACACTGCAATTAAAACAACCAATCACACTCATTGGTGGAACGCGAGATGAAGGGTTCGATCCCTGGATGCTGCTGCCGTGTTCCAATGCCTACGATGTGTAAGAACATTTCCGTGTCATTCGTGTTTTTGATCAACTATACAAAACCTCGTATTGCCAAAATTGATAACTACTCTTGCCACCTCATAGTATTATGTTCTGGGACGTTGACTTTGTTGAGCGAAGTGTACATCGTTCGCAGTCCAGCCATGCTGTCATGCTGATAGGTCCTTATCACGCGATATACAGTTAGCCTACAATTCCAATTACACTTTGGAGTGTACGTTTCCACATATAAAGAACGCTGGTTACATTCCTCTGGAGAATAGGTTCTTGATGGAAAATGGAAAATAGAAAGGTCGGGGAGTGACACATTAACTGTCTCTCAGTCGAGGACACCGCAACCACGCCACTTTAGGAGATTGCGGGGGGGGGGGGGTGTAAAAGGGATGGAGGAGATAGATGGTGGGAGGGAAGGGAAGGCCTATATTCCTCTGGAATACACAAAGTACGCAAACGACAGAAGAAAGAGAGAAAAAAACGAACTAGCAAGTTTGGACAAACGGCCTCACGTTACAAAAAATTGCTAGCACATTGGCATACAAAGCATCTGTACCTGAAATAACATTCATTGGAGGACGCCGAACTAGACCAGCGCTTGTTATGAGCTGCCATGTGCAGTTTTCCATGTAGTGGAAACATCTTCAGCAGTTTCTAAACAATTTTTTTTTTGTCGAATGGTTGGAAAGCGGCAGCAGTTTCAGGCAGAATTTTGGGCGCAATAGGTCGAAAACTGCCTTTCACGAATCTTTGCTTCTTCAATAACATAGCTCGAACGCGTTGCCTCGAGATGGTCGCAACCTGTGTTTGGATTATCGTGTGAGGTGTGCAGAATTTTTAGATAAACAAGTATTTGGTGCATATGAAGCAAAACAGAGTGTAAGAGTGTTTTTTTTATGTTTGATGCATTGTTTCAGTGTACACATCATGCAACATTTCCGGGTGCAAGTCAGCGATGTATACAAGCATTAGCTATCTAAAAACTAGAGTAATAAATTAGAAAGAAAAAAAAACATGGTTGATCACTCCGTCATAGGAATCGGTATGACACAAAACTAATACGTACGTGTCCCTATAGAAGTAGTTGAACGTTTACTGTCCATTAATACAAGAGAGCTTACACAATTTATATCGGTGTCTGGCAGCAACAGCACCGTTTACCTTGGATGCAGCCACGTTGACGTTTGGTGGTACATCTTTATCGCGACGACTAACGTCATGATAAATTATTAAACAAGCGCTCGTGGTAGCTGTGGTAGCTAACGGTGAGAGTGTGATCAGAAATAGCGGTGTGACAGCCAGAAGAGCGTCGCTTATTGGACGCAGAACTTGGGATGAGGTCGCCATCCCGCTGCATGTTAAAGAGTTATTGAACACCACGGCCGGACTAGAGGAAAACGGCGCGCGTCGTGTCTCCATTGCAGCCCGGCCGCGATTTTTCTCGGGGCAAGCGTAAGCAGGGAACGCGGTGTTATAGCCAGGCGAGGCACGGCAGGCGCGTGTCGCAGAGCTATTTTTCATATGGACGGATGCTATGAGAGAGGCCGACACTTGGGCTAAGGTCGCCACCTTGCGGTGTGTTAAGGTGTTGACAAAATTGCACTCTTCCTATTGGAAACGCGCCGAATGGGATGGACGAGCTGCAGGACCTCATCGCGGAGGCGACGGTCATGATGTGTTTTAGGGGCGAAGCTCCTTATAGCGGCACCCGTTCGTCCCTCGTAGCGTAGTATGTAACCAGTCTTACGCTTCGACCTGCAAGGTGGTGCCGGTGGGAGATTTTTCCTGTGCGTTGTTGAACAATAAAAAATTCGCAGCGTTAGCTAAAAGCCGATTTCTTCTGTCTCTCATTCCCATTAGCAGCCATTCTTTACCTCCAAGGTAGTGCCTGGTGAGATTTCTCCTGTGCGTGATTAAACAATAAAAATTTTGTTCAAAACGCCGTTGATTGATGAAATAAACCAACAAAAGACGCCAGATGTTTTGTAAAAGCAAAACGAAAGAACGCCAGATGTTTCTAAAGCAAAACGAAAAGACGCCAGCTGCTTAACGAAAGACGCCAGATGTTTTCTAAGCAATGGTTTTCTAAACAATGAAAATTCACAGCGTACATGTAAAATTAAAGTGCGCTGCAAGTCGTCATAACTCATCGAACCTTTAGTATAAACGCGCCCGATCTCACGTCGGTGATGATGTACTGGGCAGAATTCACGGAAGATTCACGGTTTACCGATGAACCTCCGCAGCTTCGCCCACTCATCATCATTCACTCCGTGGATATGCTGTGATTTTTTCTTCATTTTACCACTCCCAGAGGGCGACGACAGCCCGCCCAACTAGAGCACTTTGAGAGGAAAGTGTTAGATATAAAAGATGCGTTTGTAAAGCCTCCAACGTGTGTGACCGTGGCGCAGTGGAAAGTATGCCGGGCATCTGTTGTCGCGGACCGAGAGGTCGTGGGTTTTACTCCCATCGGCGGAACTTTTACAGCGAAAGCTGTTATGAGATCATTTCACCGGCCGTTTTTGGTGCCGTAGTTGTCCGCCGCCGCCGCCGCCGCTGCCGGCGCCGCCGCCGGTGTCCGTAACCAGTATCGCTCGAAATAAGAAAACAAAACTAAATAAGAAAAAAATTCCAGGATGGAACGAGGTTCGAACCTGGGCCCTCTGCGTGGGAGCCCAGTATTCAACCTCTGAGCCATGCCGGTGCTTGAAACTGCTTTGCAAAAAGGTCCTATACAGGCTTCATGTCGGGAAGGAACCACATTAGCATATGCAATATAGCGTGGTAAAAGAGTAGAATAAGCACCAAGCGTCGCACAGCGCGAATTCTGTAACCAGGCGTCACACAATGCGAATTGCGCAACGAGTAGGTTGTTGAATGCTTCCAACCCATTACAAAGAGCTCTGCCATAATTCTTCATCGTCATCACGCACAGCATCAACAAAGTCCGCATAATGCCTTACATGCGTTTAGCAGGTACCACGGCTGTCTGTAGAATGATGAAAAATGGCACAGTGCCTACTGCCCTACTTCTCAAAAATTACAATGATTTATAGCGTAGTGGGTTCCTCGCAAGTGCACTTCTGTTGGTTGCCAAGGAAGCCCATAAGGCTCCCATGATCCATTTCCTCAGGGTCTCAATAAAGTCAATTCTCTCTCTCTCTCCCACGATATTCAGCATGAACCAACTCGCCCAAATCAAGCTCTTGTTGCTCTTGTTGCTCTCTCTCTCGCTCTACGTTTCTCCGGTTACAGTGTGTTATAAAGCGTGGTGGGACAGTTAAATAACGACCGGCCGTCACACAATATGCATTACGTAACTAGTGGGTCGTTTAAAGCTTCCAACACATTACAAAGGGCGCAGCCATAATTATTCATCGTCATCAACAGCCGCATCAACAAACTGCACATAATCGCTTACATGTGGTACCTCGCTTCTCCGCAGAACAACGAATAATGTCGTGCTGGTGCTTCCCAACTTCCTAAAAATTATGCTTTGTGGCGTAGTGGGTACGTTGCTAATGTACCTGTATTAGTAGCCACAGGAGAGTTTACAACGGTCTCTAGAAATGCCGCTCTTCCAGCTTTCGCTGTGACTGCGCTGCGCTTTCCGCGCAGGCCTGGCGTTTTTTTCTTTTCGGTCTGATCGCGTGCATTCGTTAAACGTCATTTCCGTGACAGATATACGTCACTGAAGTCTTGGTGGACCCCGGCATAAAACAGATTTGTTTTTAAAATTATTAGTAAAACTCTTACATAATGGTTATGCTTTGTCGTCTCACGCCGAAATACCACTTAAGAATGTTGTCGAATGCGCCTTTCAAATGCGAAATAAAAATGCGTTGCCATTTTCTCGTTCGAAATTTTTAACGCGGATCTCTGGAGGGCAGGCGATATAAATCCTGTTCGCAGATTGAGAAATGCAGAAAAAGCAAGCGAGTCGTTATAGTTGAAACGCGGTTCGTGGAAAAACGCTTTAAAATATGCGGTAAGAAAACCTGCTCTTAAAGCTGCGTTTGCGAGTAAAGTTCACGTTTGTATGCCGCATGTTCTCTCCGCGATTCCAAGAAAAGCCTGGAAAACGTTTCCTCCTGCGCAGTTGTCAGTGCATAGCCGTAGGCTTTTGTGCTTCAGTCCAGAAAAAGAAATATATACGAACGAGTCGTCCCGGCTAGTTAGAACGTTTCTTGCCTGAAGCCAGCATTGCTCCGTGCAGACGGTGTTGGCTTCAAAGCTTCATAAGCCTCTTTGAAGAAGTTCCCGCTCAAATCGGGGTAAAAAGGCTCGCAACCGAAAAAAAAAAGAAATCGGAAAGGCTGCGTGTCTATTGCAAAGTCGTTTTTTCCAACATTTTCACAGATCAACCAGCGCGTGCACAAACACATGTGCCAAATACACAAACGCAAGTGGCGAAAGATTGCTTGTAGTTTGGTTTCTTGGCACGGAGACCTAAGTTGATGCCCCACGTGTGCGACCCGTCTCTGTAGTGTTCAACAAAAGATTTTAACTGTCAACAAGAAAGTCAGTGCGCAAAGACCTACAACGTCAAAGCGATGGCAGCACCAGTATAAAAACGCGGCAGCATTAAAACAGCTAAAGGGAATCTGTCTGTAGGAAGGAACAAAACGTAGGCTCTAAAGGATAAAGGTGACAATCTTATCAACAACTTCAACGGCATATTGAATGCGACAGAGAACATTTTACAGTTTTGATGTTTTAGGGATGGGCCTGGTGACAGAAGACTGTCCGCGTCTCTTACGTTCCGGTTTCCAGAAACACCCCTAGATGGAGTAACTGTCTCGGTTCCGGTAGGCTTACTGTATATTCTAGCGCACTTAATTGGGCTAGTTGCTTCTGCATGTCGACGATGTGGGTGCGCTTTGATGACACGGACAGGGAAGAGAGAGGACACACACTGCGCAACCTTCAACTTATTTAATAGGAAGAGGGAAGTGTCACATATATACACACTGAAGCACGTGACCCAGGGCATGTGCATTACAAATTACTGAACATTCAAAAACTGCAACTCATTCTCTGATAATGACAATGAAGCTATGCTTACACAAGAATCTGCACGTTCCAAAATGAATTGGGCTTCTACTATGAGTCTCGCGGATTGATTATGGTTGAGATATATAACGGTGCACTGATCAAATTTCGGGGTGCATGACCACCTTTGGCAGTGAGTTGCTAGATGACCGTAGGAACCATTCTTGACATTATTATTGTGTTCTCTTAGGCGCTCGTTGAGGCAACGCCCAGTATGCCTTATGTATACCTTTCCACAAGAAAGTGGAACGTTACACACTAAGTCCTTTTGGCACTGAACGAATTTAATTTTGTGGTTCACGTCACAGACGGGTGGCTTACTGGAGCAAGGCTCTGTGAATTTTCACAGTCTGGATATTTTTTGCGGGACGGAAAATACGATGTTCACACCAGCCTTTCGAGCAGCTTTCTTAAGTCTGTGTGAAATGCGATGAATGTATGAAATGACAGCAACCTTCACGTTCCTGCTACTCTTATTGTTGTTCTATTGACAACAAGATTGCTTCCCTATTCTTTTATTGCGATAACAATTATATGGACAGTCTCGGCTAATTTTTGCCGTCGCCGTCGTCATGCTGCGTATATGTATAAGTATGTACATATACATCAATACCCCAAAGAAAAATAAATCAGAAAAATGCTTCCGAAGCGCGGAATTGAACCAGCGACCTCTGAATTCGCCGCGCGGTGCGCTAAGCACTACTCCACAAAGCGCACATACCTCTGGAAGCTAACGGCGAGTTATATACACACCCTTTACCGTTTGCAGTCCTCCGAGACGGAGGCGCTTATAAGCGTTTCTTCATTACCAGCGAGATGGCGCTAGGAGCGCGCGGGCGCACTTAAAGGCGTCGGCCAGCTCTCTCGCTTCATCTTATAACCTTGCCCTTCCGCTGTCTGCTCGCGCGGGCGCTCGAACAAACTACCGCAGTGTTCATGATTCTCAGCAGATCGAGCTACGTGGTAGCTCTCACCGCGCGTCGCGTGCGTAGCTAAAAGCGTTTCAGATGTCGTGCACGTAACGTACGTGTACTTTTCACGTTTGCGTATGAGAAGTCCCTGCGTACGTGAAATTAAAACTGTCTAGTAACCAGGGGCGTAGCCAAGGGGGTTGGGGGGGTTCAACACCCCCCCCCCCCAAAGTTTTTCAGTTTTGCTTGCGTATATAGGCACGCACACATACAAACGCACGCACGAACATACACAAAGTATGGTTGAACCCCCCCCCCCCCCCCGAAAAAAATTTCTGGCTACGCCCCTGCTAGTAACTGTCGGGTAGTGATGGACGCACGGTAGTCGCGGCGCGTCCATCACGGGCCGCTTTTCTTGCTATCGCATTCATTGCTTCGCCCTTGCGGCGAAACTGTGACTTTTTTACTAACCCTTCATATACCTTCATGGTCAGGGTAGCTCGGCGCCTGTAGACGACCTACGTGTTCTAAAAAACATTGCTGTAAAAGATGAGGGCATGATTTCTTAAGTGCATTATTTAGGCACCTGTTCGCGATGCTTCTTTTAAATGCGGAGCATTTCTTAGTTGCACCTGCGGCGTCGGCGGCGTCGTCCACACCCCCACTGCGCATGCTCGGCTCGTCTCATGCCAGCAGCAAGCCTCTCCCTCCCTCCCTCCCTCCCTCCCTGCTCTCCGTCCTCTCCCTCGAACGCGGGCGGTGTGTATATAAGCGGCGGAACGCGCGTTCAGAATTCAGTCAAGGGCGTCTTTACTTGCCTTTCGCTTGACTTGACGCTTTGTTTGACTCGAGTAGATGCGATGGAAGCAACAGTACCTTCAACCTGCGCCCCACTACTCGTTGAAGGCAACGTTACCCCACCCTCACCGTCGTCGGCGTCAACAACAGCAAGCAACGCAGAAGACAAGGCTGCGAAGAGACGAGCATACGACGCTGAACGCAAGCGTAAGCGAGCTGCGGACCCGGAACTTCGTGCACGCTGGAGCCGCTCAAGTCGTACTTGGTGAGCGCATCGTGTAACGATTGAGCATTCTCAAACCATACCCAATTACGCAACATTCAGGCGACACCCCCACCACTCTGCGACGCATTTACTCGAGTTCCCCCCGTGGGAAGATGCGGGCTACTTTTTTTTTTACAAGTTTCGAATGCGCCAAGCCATAGGGTAATATCGGTTTGTTACTCCTTGGCTCATACCCCCAGCGAGTCTGGTTATGACGAAAGGTGATGCATAAATCCAAAAACCTAATGGAACCATTCACGGAAGTTCGTTGGTCACTTGCAACTGTGCCAGTGTGTGCCTAAAGGCGGTCAGTGTACTATCTACATCAAAGTGAGTGCCATTAGACCTTTGTCAATAATTACTAAGAAATAATCGAGAAACCTGGATATCTTAAAAACATTGGAAAGCACTCTTTCGCCGATACCCGGAGTCACAGTACCACACTCTGCAAGCTCGAAAAGACGTCGGTCCTTCAGTACGTGTTATCTAAATGTCAATCACACAGAAGTGTTCCTCTTAGTAACAAAGCTACTCATCTCCTCTAGATGCGTGATCCTCCTGCGTACCAAGATGTAACGACGCAATTGTTCCGTTTGCGCGCCACGTTCCCCTAAGCCAGCCGTTAAAGGCACGAGGGCTTAGAACGATGTGATGCGAGCGGTAGGCTAGCCTACTGTTTTTTTCCTAAAGCTCTCCAGGGCTTCCAAGTATCGTTCTCCCGCTGAGCCTAATAAGGCAACAATCTTCGCAACGGACGTCGAATAAGAACCATATTGTGATAGGACATAGCGAAAGAAATTGCTCATCAAAGCTACTGTTCTTGCAACAGTGTTCAGGTTTAGTTGAAAGACAGTCGAATTGCAGTCACAGTTGACAGAAACAACGTCAGAAACCAAGAAAAGACGTTCTTTTTCACGAAATTTCCACGTAGTGTTATGCCATACCATGTACGCTTGTGCACGATTTCTTTTAAATACGATAGTCTTTCTTGGGGAACTTAAACGCAGAAATTTTGCTCTGTCTTTATGTCTCTCTGTTTGTCGGCACGTCACCCGATTCAGCCAACCGGCCAAAGTTGAACCACTTGCTTACCGCCCACCCATCTTGAACTGGTACGGCTGTTCATACTTGTGAACGTTGTCGATCAAAAAGTAAATATTACGCATATCTGAGGCGTAACAGCATTAGGTAAGTATTAGGTGGTGTGTTCCTTTAATAGAAAATACATAGATACGCAATTTTAAAGACCTTGATGGTATGCGTTTAACGTTGCGACAGTAACGCGTTTTTTAAAAGATTGCCACAGCTGAAGCGATCAGCTGTCCAAGCCGAGCAAGCGTGAGCGCCAACAACAACCGTCTTCGTCTTCTTTCGCAGGCGTTCTTGTCTGCGCCCTACCATGTTACAAATCACTCCCCCGCGGAAAAGGAGCCATGCTGGCGACCTAAGGAACAGGTACAACTGGTGGGTCATAATGCGCCTTCAGTCGATCGACGTGCACAGTCTCGCGGCCGCGACGACGGCGGTCCGTAGATGATTGAACAGGCTCAATCATATAGTTAACTGGGGATGCTTGACGTAGGACGCGGTAGGGGCCTTCGTACTTAGGCAGTAGCTTTGTGGAAAGGCCAGGAGCGGAGGAGGGAACGCGAAGCCACACCAACGTTCCAGGCGAATACGACTGAGGAGGCAGGTTTTCGTCGTGACGGTCTTTCTGGCCCTACTCACCCTACAATGTTACAACCTTAGTTTCTTAAGGTGCGCTGAAAATGCGACTGCGCTGAAACCTGTCTTCCTCCGTGCCCTCTGCACAAGCTCATGTTGTGTTTTCGTTTCGGTTCAGTATTGCATTGTACGAATGACAGGGGGCGCCGCTCTGGCATTCCTGTTTTACCCAGGCGACGTGCAAGCAAGAGTTTGTGGAGAGTACTCGTTGAATGCGGACGTTTCTTCTCCTTCAGCGCATCGCGCCAAACAGCGTGTTCGGGCTGGCCGGCGTCCCCACCGGTCGCGTTGGTCACCGCCGGTCTTCGCCTGCCGCTGCGCCGGGACTACCAGCCCGCAACACAGCACTCATGTTTCCCGACGTATTGCCAGATGGCGTCCATATCTCACGCAGCGCCTCTTCTATCGTCTTTAGACGACATTTGCAGCGAAGTACGCAGATACGCGCCCAATATTTTTTATTGAGCGTTTTGGTACCTTTTCGCGAAGGAGAATAACTTTGTGTTTCGCGAATTTGCATCACAGAGGACTTGACTGGAACGGGTGACAATTAACAAACGTCAGTGCGCGCTACAATGCTACAGGTAACCGGATATGTACCAATCAGACCCGCTCCTCTATCGTTTTTTGTCAGCGGGTTGTAATGAACACGCGCAACAGTACTGTGTGTTTTTACAGAGTAAATAAGGTCCCTGATTGCCTGTGGTGCTTAATTACAAGTGCTGCTGCCCATGCTTTCCGATTTTCTCGCCATGAAACAATACAATAATCACGACATTTTTCTTCTGCTACGTCAAAAAAGAAAAGAAAGCTAACACCCGTTTGAGCAGTGGAAGTTCCGCTGCTCAAACCAGAGTTAGCTATGAACCGGCTAGCTCCGGTGAATGCCGTTTTGAAAAGAAAGCCGGTGAAGTGGAGAGTATTACGCAAGCTACAACAAGATGTAAGCTCGGAGCAATATAAAAAAAAAAAGTTCGGCAACATGTTGTGCTCTGTACAACTGAAGGCCTACTGCTGACTTGGTAAGGCAGGTAAGGCATTAAGTTACACAATCGGGAAACAAATTTCTTGACAGAGATAACTAGCTGCAGTGTGGGAAACACGCATTAAGTTGCAGGAGTGTGTTTCTTTGGGCTAGTTGATCACATATTTGTAAATGGGAAGAACAACGCCGCGGCAGACGAGGCGCAAGCAAAGGAACACACAGAACGAGCGCTGACTGACTGAGTCAGCGCTCTTCCTGTGTGTCCCTTCATTTGTGCTTCGTCTCCTGTTGCGCTGTTTATCCCATTTACAAACGCATTAACTTATCTCGACGTTAACTTACGTCGAGGTGATGAAGCATCTAAGGCTGGTCGAGTTACCTCGACGAGCATTAGATAGATGCCCCCGAAAACGATAAAGGTCAGCGTAGGCGGCTCAACACAGGTAATGCAAAGAATCATCATGTGACGACATCATCTTGGGACTTCATGACGCCACAGATAGCCATACCTTGTGACGTCGCTATGACATCCCATAACGGTTGCATCACATGATCACGTCATTACGTAACATCGTCTTTAGGTCAAATGTGGGTCGATAATGGAGGCGCTGCCAAACATCGTGAGGAGCAGGAGGCTTTTTTTTTCGGGTGGAGGGGGGGGGGCGAGCTTGTATCAGTACGATCTACTGCGAAAAAAGGAAGGCTTTCGCCTTCGAGTCGTCTTGAGCAAATGCATAAAGGACTGTGTGACTTTTTCGGCTCAGCCTAAATGAAAAATACAGTTAAAGTATTGACGTTAACGCACGCTGCGGGGAATACGACAACATTTGGCAACCGATGAACTATTATTTGTGGCTTGCGCTAAGTGCCGATTAAAGTTACATAATGACTGATTTCACGCTGTGACTGCGAAGTTTCGTGGCTTAGTGTCTCTTATCCCCGGTTGCGAAGCAGGCCTGCTTTATCCGAGCCAGTGACTAAGCCAGAATGAGCACTACTGAACTGTGCGGCGATTTACCCGGCTCAGGTATAAGGACGTAGCTAGGCAATAAAATCTATGACGTAACCATCTTTGCTTCGGAAAAGAGGAAATCTCAGTTCGCGTTACTTTGCTTGGAATGCACTTTCTTTTCGCGCTTGCGTGAGCCGTGAGGTGGCCCCGTTTTCTCAATTTCGGCGATTGCGCCAGTTCTTCTGTTTGTTATGGCACTACGTTTTTCGGCATTCTGCGGGAGCACGCAGAAATAAAAAAAAATAACCCGGAATAAAACGTCAGAGCTGAACCACAAATGAACCCGCCCGGGCTCAGATTGTGCTCAATCTGCTCTTGATTAATCGAGTCTTGATCTCCTTGATATTGAACACGCCAACACAAGATATTTATGGCTGAGCAGAATGGACATGGGCTCAGTCCTAGTAATGGATGCAGATATATACCATGTAAGATGAACTCGCCAAGGCTTACCATTGGAACGCTCCTTTCTCCTACTGCAAGCCGGCCTTAGCTACAGTGTAACGACCAACTGTGACCGCTGGATACATGATAATAGATTCCACAAGACACGGCTTTGTCTCATACACAAGATAGGCCTTACAGCACGCATGTAATGCACATAGACAATCAAATTCTGGCTTAAGGACAAACCTTATCGCAATAAAGAAAATAAATATTTCTTACGGTTTTCTGGCAGCCTGCAAATAGTTCCAGCTATTGCATTCCGATCGAGGTGACTAACTAAGCAGCGTAGTATTTCTGAGGATGAAGATTTATACACCTGTGTACACATATGTTAAAGCGACCGTGCACCGTCCTTCATCGCTTTTGTTTGTACCGCACTCGAAAGCATACAGCCTCAAGTGTCCAACCCTGCAGTGGTTTTCGATCTGCGTTCGGTCTTCTTCTATTGGCTTGAAACATGCCCACAACACTGGTTGGTGGACGCGATGACGATTGTAGTGCCGGTAAAAATTAAAACCGAAAGCGCGTGTGATTTCTGTAAGATTACATTATTTTCGCTGAACACTAATGTAATGAATGTAACAGTCGTTTTCAGCGCCCTAGCGGTTAAAGGAAGCCTTATTATACGATTACAGAACACTTCTATTGCTGTAATCGCACTCTATGCGTTTATTTTAGCACTGCTGCCGCAATCCAAGCCAAGTCGATTCATCAAAAAGAGACAATAAATGCGCGCCTTCACAGCGCAGCACATGTGTGACATCCTAACAACAATACAGCGGCACACGGTACAGTGCGACCAGCGCGGAAAGCCGCATGGCATAGCGCATGAGTTGAAGCAAACGAAATCGAAGACGGCGCCGGAAGCAGCGCCAGGGGAGTGAAACTTCCTATACCATCCATGGAACGCGATACTCGCTCGCAGCGCCGGACGAACGCCTGGTGTTTGGGGGCGGTACTAAAACATGGCGGCGCATTGCAGACACGCTCTGGGGGACGCCATCTTGATGAGGACTGAGGATACGAGTGGTGGAGGGGGGGGGGGGATTTAGCGACAAATTCAATTGGGATGCACCAGCAAGCCAAATTGAGCGAGTGGAAGGTATTCAGATGGCGAGCGCGCGACCTTCTTCCTATTGCGCAACCCGCCACATGATAAAACGGTAATCATTGCGTTCTGATTGATTAAGGTTTGCCCATCCACCTGTTCTTGCACCAATTATTCTAAGTAAGACTTTGTTTTTGTTTACGTGTACACATAAATTAGACATGGATAAAGAGGAGAGTTTGTTGGAATCTTTTATTGCCTAAACGTGCCATTCATACAGTAAATTCAAGCGCACAGTATAATTCAAGCCGCAGAGCAGACAATCAGAATGTAATAAATAAATAATGCACGTGCATGCTCAATTAAACTACACAGCTACTGCTGCAACCGCATCCTGATATGCCGTGCAATTGTAGAAAAACAAAACGAGCATCATGCAGATCGTACCTTTCGTCCGCCGGGATCCGAAAGAATTTTATGCCGGTGTGGCCTGAACAATTTCGACACCACTCAACACAGCACAATTTGTGATAACGGCGCGAATCCATTGATGCGTCTGTTTCGCTGAACCTTGCAAAGGTTTCGCCAGTTTCGCTTAAACAAACTTTACGGTGGTAAAAGCGGCCTTTGGGACACCGCAGGCCGTAGCATACATAGGCGCGCGACAAGAAACGCCCCTTTTTCGCCGTGAGAGATAGGACGGCACAGTTCCCTTTTTCCACTGCGGGTGGCGCTCGTATTTTTGCAACCTCGAACTGCAACCTTTAGGTTCACTTGAGTATTAAAAACTCGGGAGTTAATAAGTAACCTGGTAATAAGTATAAAATGAAACAACAACGTTCACTTATGCTCGTGGGTAGTACAGCCCCCAAACATTAGGATCGCTGCGGTCACGGGACAGAAAAACCGCGAAGTTTCACCCCCCTGGCAGCGCCACCGGGCGCCTTCTTGGATGCGTGAGAAAAAAAAATAAGAAAAAAATTAGTCTCTGACGCAACCGAACGGTGCCTCAAGTGCGTAAAATACAATTTCAAGTTATACGTGTTTGTTTTTAAGCAAAATGAGTCTACCTGCGAGGATTTCTTGTCATACCAGTAGATTGAACCACATCGCCGTTGGGTGACGCTAGCGGTCATTCTTTCACCATTTTGAACATCAAATTAAAGATATAATTCCTTTTTTTATGGGACAAAAGCATGCTCGTTGCCGCCGATGTGACGAACGATATTCTCATTTTCACCACAATCAGAAAAATTTTTCCGAGCGGTAGACAGTCCCTTTAAGTATACAAATGTGCTACGGCTAACTATTCTCATTCCGGAGAATACGCTATCAAGTGAGACACGCTATGCCCCTTCCGTGAACCTCACAACTTTCGAAAGAGGGACCAGAGGCGCGCGGACAGAACCACGTCATTTGCTGTCTGCTTTTCTCTCGATCTCCCAAAGGTACTTTGAGATTCATTTAGCACTTCAGAACCACGTCCAAGTCTCACAACGGAAGCTCTTTTGACGTCACTTCCGCCACAAATATGAAGGCGTTATATTTGCTTGGCCACATTGACTTTCACCGACTGATTACAGGCGTTTGGTCCCCGGTTGTTGTCGTCATCCGATCTGGCGATCGCAAAGGTGCCAAGGACTCCGTGTGCTTCGGCACTCGCTCGACTCTCCAATGCAAGCCACGGTGCATGCGTAGAAGTAAGTTCGCTAGAATTGAATGCAACGTCTTCGCTGCTTAAAGGGCCCCTCACCAGGTGACCTAACGAATTTTAGTTAGACATTGCAAGTTGTTGCGAGCCCAATAACGAGCATTATGCCACAAGAATTTTTCTAATCGGTCCGTTAGAAGCTGAGAAAAACAATAATTTGTAGCGGCGCGAAACCATGATGCGAGGAGGCGAGCTGCAAACCCTTGCCGCTCGCCCCGTGTAGCCTTCGCAAGCCAAATCCCTTCCCTGCCCTCTTCGGCACGCGAGCGGGAGGATCACATAACGCATACGCATGAACACGTCATGCGCACACAATGTCACGAGCGCATGACGTGCACGAACCAGCCCGAGCTCCCGAGACGCGAGCGGTGTTGTGGCGGCGTTTTTTGCGCTTCATCTCTGTAAGTTATGCCGAATGCGCCCTCGCCGATCATTTGGCTTTCAACCTATTACTGAGCACGAAAGCTGCGACATTTGTACGGACGCGAGACTAGCGGTGTGTCGCATGAACATCTAGTAAGACGCGGGAGGATAAATGAGCTTGATGAGCGCTGGAACGCGGTAGACAATTAGTTTCGTTGTAAAGGGTGGCGTCTGCACGACGCGCAAAGCGCGAGAACACGAACGCGTGCGAAACTGAGGTAGATTTGTCTCGCTTCTCGCTGCGATTCGCAGTAAAAATTAAAAAAGAAAACGCACACATTCCCTTTGTGTGTTTTATTATTGCTCTCAAGTTTTATTCATCCATTCAAGCAACAAATTACACAAACTACACGTCGTGTCAAATAATTATCGCAGGGTCACGTGCTACTGTTGGCGATGTCAGAGCACAGTCGTCTACGTAGAGGACCGACGTCACAGCACTACCATCTACGTAGGGCCATTCAACCATATACGTCATCCCCTCATTCTCTGGGCGCGCGGCCGCGAGAAGAAGGCAAAGCAGCGTTCAGCTTGAAATTTGACCCATTTACGCGGCGCGTAGCGTTGCAAATTTTGGCAGGCGTAATCGTGAACGCCTACTGCATGCATTGCACTCGTCAGCTCAAAATTGTCAATCCTGGTGAGGGGCCCTTTAAAAACAACCGCATCCATCCTCGAAATTTTCAGAACAACATTATTAATGCACAGCTGCCGATACTAAATCAATACACCACCTTCGTTCGGATGGTACCTCTGACTGCGTCTCCTTATGAAACCAAAGGCCAGAAGTAACGTCACGAAGTGTATGGGCTCACGAGGTCGAAGTGTTCATGGTCGCAGGTGCAAGTATTTTTAATACTTGGGGAACATAACTACCATAGGTGCTCCTGCCAATCGCTTATAACAAGACGACACAATTAACGCAGCTTCGCGTTAGCGGTGCCAAGCCTGAATGATGTGCGGAGCTGGGCAACCATCTTTGTTTCTCTTCGGTTTTATCTTTCATTCCTCCTCTCTTTCTTTCTTTTTCTCTTTTTGGTGTTTTTCCTGTCTTTATTTCTCTATTTATTTCAATATATTTCTTCCTGTGTCTTCGTCTATTTGTTTCTCTTTCTATTTTACTTCCTGTTTTCCCTTTCTCTCTCCTTCTATTTCTCGCTTGCTTCCTCTTTATTTTTTTTTTTTTCATTTTTTATACGTGGTCTGGCCTGCGTTACGCCAAGCGACGACAGCATACGACGGGCTGGGCTTCTAAAGTGCTCCGCACTTCAAACACAGCCTCTTAACGTTTCACTCGTCACTCGAGCGTTGTCACACGCGAAAGAGATATCACTGAATGCACTATTACTTGAGGCCGCTAGGAGCGGCGCTATGTTTTAACGCGAAAGCGTTAAAGAGCTTGTTCCGCAGTAATACCGGTGTTGGCGTCGGCGTCGTTGGTTGTGAGAAATAAAACCGGCGTTGTCCGTCAGGGAAAATTCGAGATAGATGGGAATAAATGAATAGTAAAACATCTTCGGTCCGAGTGGGGATCGAACCCAGGCCTTCTGAGTGGCAAGCAGGTGTTTTACCTCGGAGACACGCCAGTGCTTTTCTTTTTATTTCATGATATTTATTACAAATGCGCGTAAATAGCATACATAGCGAACAAAATACTCAAGGTGGCCTCTACAAGCGTACGACAAGCGTTACACAGAAAGAAGTATAAAATAACTCTGTGTCCTAAAATGGCATTAAAGCAGTGCATTTCATGAACAGTGGATACCAGTCCGGTTGAAACTGTAATTGTTGATAAAAGTCTTTCAGCTTAAGAGCAATTTGAATTAAATGCAACCGCGATGTTTATGGAAAACTCGCATGTTAGACAGGCATACGAAACCCGTGGTATCATCGCGGAGCCACGCCAGTGCTTGGAACTGCTTTCTTAAAAAAAAAAAAAAACGCTGTAAGAATGACGTGTAGTGGGAGTGTCTCCTTAGCACATGTAATTGCATGGCAGAACTGTAGATTCGCGCTATGTGTCAAAACATGTGAACTGCGCACCGAGAACCGGGTGGCTTAAAGCTGCCCATACATTAAAAAGTGTGCAGCAGCACAGGTGCGCGTGGCACCTTATGGACGTGTAGTGGGTACTTCGCCTACTTGCAAAAGGAATAATTACGGCGTACTCGGCACTTCGCAACTGTACTTGAAGTAAGCATTCTAGATAGTTTCAAATGGCCAATGATACGCGCACAAACGTTCTGTTCCTTGCAGCATGATTGAACGCGATGTGCACGAGGCCTAATTGCACTATCGCGTTCTACTCTTGAAGACGAAGCTTAAGCGTCCTCGAAGTACTTGTTTTGCGTTCAGCCCAATTACTATGCTTCAAAACACAAGAGCCCGTAACTTGACAGGAGCTACGAAAAGAGAAAAGCATACAAACGCTTACTACCAGTACAATCCTTCTTTAGTTACGTGTTCGTATTTCTAAGCGACATCAGTCACCAACTCGCGCAATCAACCGTGCTGTCAATTACTTCACTTTGTTTTGTGGGAGCTCCCCAAACAAGCTTGGCTTCAATCCGAGCAGGCTCTGACCTGTTTCTATTTTTAGCGGGATGCAAGAATAGGAAATTCTTTGCAGCCATCGCTCCTGGATAGAGCGCACGCCCGATCAGTACTTGCACACAGCAACGACCACTCCGTCCTAAATGAACATCAACGGCAAGCGATGGCCATTTTGTAGTCCTGCTAGTCGATGTAATGTAAGTAGCCGAATTTCAGTGGCGCGTATCAAAGACGTGCACATGTCTGAATCACATTTGTCTAGAGCGATGGAGCGCGTGGCTGTGGATGCTGTCGCCGTGAGCAGCTGATTAGCTGCGGAATTCCGTTCATAGCACAGTTATAGCACAGGGACCTAGCATGCGGTATGACTACGTTCGGTATCATTACGGCGTCGGTCTCTGCACATTCTTGTAATAAACGGCGGCTGAAGTGGCCGGCTGGCTGCTCTAGACAAGTGTGATTCATACCATAGATTTTGCTACAATACTTACTCGAGGGAACTCTGGCGCTAGTGTCTATGGGAACTGCAACGCATGGCGCTTCAGCCAACATGGAAATGACGGGTAGTACACGGATTTGTCTAAACTTCGTTCTGCTTTGTCGCAAAACGAAGTTCAGCAGAAGTCAGCAGTTCCACTTCACCACTTTAACGTTTTTAGGCTCACCAATTCAAATCTGGTCACGAAGTTCACCACGGTCGGTTCTTTTATCTGAAGAAATGCCAAAACAGGGCAATAAACAAAGCCGCAAGAGCGTTCGAAGCCGCAAGCCCGAAGATTAGGCAAATCCGCGTACTACCCATCATTCCCATGGTGGTTGAACGATCGCAGCGCCAGAGTCTCCTCTAGTTAATTTTAGGAAACTCTATGATTCAGACTGCACCTGCCATGGAGCAGCGTACAAGCGCTGCCAAGTGAACTGACATTAGATTTGTCCATGTACTGATCCAGCTTGCGCAAGTGGTCAGTACTCACTCATGCTCCTGTGCGCATGCGTGTTCTTGTATGCAGTCGTGCTTTAACTCTCACTATAATACGTTGGCGCTATTGCGCGAATTGGAGAACTCTCTTTCTACCTGTGTGGGCGTTCGCAGGGCAATGCGTTTGCTTACGTGCGTTGCTGTGTCCCTCGAGAACATCAAGAGGCTCGCCTTGACGAACGATATACCATAACGGAATGACGCCCAAACTGAACTGCCGTCAATAAATAAAGAAAACATTTTCCTCCGGTTCTAGAATTTCTCTCGTCTTCTCCACAACGGCAAAGGGGCACCAAGCTTTGAAAGAGAAACCGGTAACTTCGCACGGAAGATTTTTCCGCCTGCAGCGGATAGCTAGGCTCGGATATCTGTCAACATTACGGCGCATCTTGAAACTCATCTTAGTTCACGCGCCGCATGGCCTTAAGATCTCTTTACGCGTTTGAACTGTCTGTGTACGAAAAGAGAGAACGTTACGAGTGAAATTCGCACAGAAAACTGATAAAGATTCAAATAAGCCTAAACCGCTATTGTCGCTATCCATGGTTGTGTGGATAACCTTTCAATTCAAGGTATTCGATTACGCAACTAGCTTTCGTAGTCCTTGCTAACGCTTCTTTGTGCCTTAAAGGGGCCCTGCAACACCTTTATTAGTTATATTGGAATAGTCTCATTATTGACGTATGGCTCTTCACGAGTCATATGCCGCAAAAATTCTTCGAATCCGTCAAGTCTAAGTGGTGTTACCAAATTATAGAGATCACGTTCCGCAGCTTTCTCCCTCAACTCAACGCCGCGAGCGCGCGGAAAGCTAGGCAGCGAGTCGAGGAAGGGAGCGCAGAGGAGCGAGGCTCCGCCCAAGAGCGCCGGCGGAGTTTTTTTCTTCATTTTTTTCTCTCTGACGTCTGGGCGCAACCATGTGGTCTGTGCCGCCACTTCCGGTCGGCTTGCGTCGTTCTCGTCGAGCGGAGCTGATCGCACTGTGTATCGCGCGTGCTTGAAAACTGCGCATCGGTTTGGTAATGTTGGGCGTGCACCTCGAACGCCGTAGTGTTTTCATCGCTCTGCCAACCATGGAAGCAGACCTGCGCGCTCGTTTGGAACGAATGACAGCTGAGATCGGTTTCGGCCCATACTCCGATACACCGCCTCGTAAGACGGCACTGGCAGACGACCCCGAAGCGCCGCCATTACCGGACGCCAGCATTGTTATCGGAGACACGCTGCGCCCGTGCCTCGGTCGGTCGTGAGAACGTGCCGACGATGCAGTTCTCAGCTGACGAGGCAACACTCGAACGGCTGCCACTCTCAACGGCAACCGGCGATGGTCAAAAGCACAGAAATATTCACGTTTTCGGCACTGCGCATGGCGAAGAAAGCGGAACCACGCAACTACGAGCAGACGAGCTGTCGGTGAGACCGGAAGTGCTAGTATTAATGTTTGTTCGGTGTTTTTAACGCGATAACAGAATATAAACATACATATTATCTGCTTATTGAACTCAAAATTAACAACGAAAGTAATAATGAGGGTGTTATCGTGATTATAACATCAGCCAATGGTGGAACTGCCGACAATCGCGTCATATTTTGCGGACTAATACACCATTTGTCGAGAGAAGAGGGAGCGATTTTCAGCTGAGTTTGAGAATATATTGTAAATTCCAGGCCGTGCGCATCGCTATAATATTTGGCTCGCGTGTTCTCGGAAGCCTCGACTACCGATCGGCAGCGCTTTTTGAGCATGCTCGAAAAGTGTTGCAGGGCCCCTTTAACGTAGCCACGCATATCTCGCACGTCATGTCATGAAAAACACTTTCTTTTTTTTTTGACGGATGCTAATCACCTGTAAAAACAAAGAAGTGTGTTGATTGTGAAACTCCTTCCCGAAAGAACTGTTTTGTAAACCGCGGTTGCCTATTTTTGCTTTGACCTCTTTTGCCCAGTTGTCGAGCTGATGTATTGATGGCGTTCGCGATAACCGTTAGGAATGTGGATGCCTCGCATTCTTTAGAGAAAGCCCCAACTCAGCGTCAATAATGGTTTCGTTATTCAGGAAAATGTGTAAAAGCTATTCAGGAGTCCTGGCCTTGCCGGCAAGCATATGCATCTTCTCTGAACAACAGCGCTTTAGTTCGCATGAAGGGCACCACGTGGCGTGTCGACCTCAAAGACTTGAAAAACCCAGCCATGACGTATGCAGTTACGCGGCACTAAATAAGAAAGAATCAAAAAGGAACAGCACACAGTACATGAGACTGCCGCTTCACCTCGTTGCGCAGAAAGCAGAGTGTTGTGTGTCGGCATTATATTGCAGGCGACGAGCTAGTTGCAAGACTGAAAATGTATTGACAATTTTGCTAGACATACTGCGCCAGACAGCTAGCCTCATTCCGCACGGAACGTCAGGCCGCGATGCTTCCAGTGGATCATTTCTTTATTGGTGCTTCGTTCGTGGTGTCAGGACTGCCGTAGGGGTGAGATTTTACAGCAATGTGCTGCTTCCGAAGATGTTTCCCGGCGTGAAGCGTTATATTCGAGCAAGAGCAAGATATGTTTCTTGCACGCGTTAGCAGAGTTCCTTTGGAAAATCATTAAGCTGTGTGATATGTTTCATTACCTTCAAGAGAAATTAAATCAATTAGGGAACGCTAGAAATGTGTACAAATCCGAAGTGCTAATACTGATCGTACAGGGTGCACTATCGGCAATACCTTTTTTTCATTTCCGGTATTTAGTACTTTAGGACAATTTAAGAACACTGTAATCACTTGAAAGACGACCGTAGCATTTCATGGTTATAAAAGGCATGAAATGGGCACAATGGGGACTTTGCACGGTCGGCATGATTGGGATATCTTATGGGAGGAATACTTATTGGCGGACCGTTGTGGCGTGAACTTAAATGTTCGAAATGAAGCATGAAATATCATTGAACGTTTGTAATCGTATTTTACAATGAGGTCTGAGGAATTTTTGAGCTTGCGGTCTGTATTTTTACACAAAAAGCATTTAGACCAAACTGGAGTAGCTTACAATGCCTCGAAGACTTCGTCTTTATTCCTAAAAATGGAACCTGACTCACCTTTTCTCATTACGTGTTTGACGCAAAGGTCGCGGGATCGAATCCGGTCGTAGCGGCCGTTCTTCGATGGAGGCAAAATGGTACAGGCCCGTGTGCTTAGTCTTAGATGCACGTTAAAGAAACCCCAGGTGGTCGAAATTTCAGGAGCCTTTCGTTATACGCCGTGCCTCATCATATCGCGGTTTTGGCACGTGCAACCTCAGGTATTCATTTTAAATAACGAGGACCCGTGGTCGTAGACGTTTTTACTGTTCAAGGGCTAGCTCCGAATCCTACTTCGTTCCCTTCCCTCCTTTTTCTCTCTCGCGCTTCTCCCCGAGCCCATGCCCCACTTCTTTATTTTCAACATCCTCCGAGGGGGAGGGCACGAACGTGACACAAGTCATTTCGTTTCTTCTAACATGCACAATCTATGTGCAGAGCTTCACAACGGGGTCAGGTTCAAGACGCATGTCTCGCCCATCCAAAGTCTGCAGTGCATGGCAGTGTAGCGATGTCACTCGATCGGAGAAGCCTTCTCTTCTTGCACCACTGCCGCGCTTCCCATGTCAATCTGCAATGAACATTGGTCCCGGACGCAGCGTGTCGATCTGGCGTGGAAATAGTGTGCGCGTTTCCATTTCCGACGTTTCCATCCCAGCACGGCACTGCTGTTTTGCTCTGCATTCGGGTTCTCCTGCAGACACTTTTCCGCAGCGTATTGCCGTGGTGTTCTCCACGAAGTGCCTGCGTGTCTGCAGCGACCTTTGTGTCTGTGGCACGAATCATGCGACATCACGAATTTGGAGACGGATGCCGAGATGGACGCATCTCCTTTTAATAGGTTCAACATATCAGGGGCGAGTCTCAGTACGTGGCTATCCCTCTGCTCCCAAGCAGTAAGCTCGTTTAGGTGCTCGGGCGCATGGATCGCGCTCTTTTGCTTCTGCGCCGTTTGCGGTGCACTGCACTTCACTTCCGGAGGCAAAAGCAGTGCTTTCACTTCTTTGCCTAGGTGATCTACTTGTTTGGTCACAACCTTTTCTAGTTCCACGAAGCTGAGCGAAACAAACTCCGGACGTTCAGGCTGCGCATCCAACGAGGAGGACACCACAGGAATCACAGCGGGACTGTTAGCTTCACCGACCAACAGATCAAAGGAGGCGTGGTTGCGGGTGGGCAAGCTATCGGCAGGGATACGAGGCTCCGGAATCAGGAAAGGCTCTTGGTAACATCCAGCTTGTCTGCTCAGACAATCATCAAACGTATCGAGCTCTTCTGTTTTCCTTGGCATCCGGCTGTCAATACCAATCGTGCGCAGGCGCCACATAGCCGATTCGTCGCACTCGACACCAGCTGACATGAGGAGGGCACAAGTCGCCGTAGCCTTGTAAGGTGAGCTTGTTCCCTGTACGGTCCACCCAAAAGACGTTTTCACGGCAGTGAGTTGCTCGTTGATGCGACCAATCTTTCAAGTGGCGACCTTCCAATAAGCGTCCGAGCCAATTAATATGCTGACGTCCTCTGGGCGCCAAGTATCCGGGTCAAACATGTCCGCAGCATCATACCTCCGGGCGCTCAACAGCTCGAGCACTTCAATGTTCAGTGGTGGACTTGTCACTGTGCACACTTGGGGGACTTCCAGTGCTTCCGATGTGACGGTGCTGCCGTTAAGTCGTCCACGCACCGTGACAGAGACGCGTTTACAACGTAAATGATTCCCTGGCTTGGCATTTCCAAATGTTACCAATGACAGCTCTTCCGTGTCAATGACTCTACACGGCAATCTCTTGGCAACGTCGGTGCGGATGAAAGAACGCTGGCTGCCGCTGTCAAGCATCACACGCACCAGGTGCTGTCGCGGTCCGCTCTCCGCCCAAACACGGCCCGTCTGAAGTAGCACCGACTTGGCTTCTGTAGCGCCGGTTGATGCCGTAGTTACCATCGGTGAGGTAGAGCCGGAAGAGCCACTCGGTACTGTTGGCGTAGGAGCAGCCGTCGTGGTGACGGCTCGTGACAGCTCGCAAAGGACCGTTAGGTGTCGGCGTTGGCACTTGTTGCACGTAAGGTTCAGGGAGACTCTGCAAAACCGTGCGCCATGATTGCGCATTCCGCACTTGTAACAGCACCGAGCGTTAAGCAACCTGGCCCTTTTCTCGTCAGCGGATAAGTCGTCCGTACACTATGCCAAGCTGTGACCTCGGCTCTCGCACAGTACACAAGGCGTGCGCTGCTGTAGGGATTCCGTCGCCGCTAGCGCGGATGCCGATAGAATGCCCTGTGAAGATCTTGCGGCGAGCTCATGTCACCAGGTACCGTGATCGAGTTGTGCGTATACGATGACGCCGCTTCTTTCTTCCCTTCCTCACGCACTTCAACCTGGATTTTCAGGAACGCTAAAATGTCGGTCGCCTTGTGCGTTCCCGCTTCAAGTGGTGTGGGCTCTGCTGATGCATTAATACCGCTCGTGCTCCCCTCCTTCTTCTTCTGTCGGTACATTATCGCCAAGTCTTCTGGCAAGCACCTTATTAGCACCCGATGCAGCACCACAGTGTACTGCTCAGGTGGTACGCAAAGGCCTTCGAGCGCACTTACGCGGAAACGCACGGTGTCATGCAGCAGCCGAAGACTCTCCACTTCCTTGGAACTCCTCACGGGTGACAATGCAAGCGGCTGGTCGATGTGCTCGTTGACTAGTACTTCTTGTCGACCGAAGCGCTCTCTCAGTGTGCTCACGGCAATTTCATAGTTATTATCAGCCAGCCTGATGCCTTCGGTAGCTCGCTTGGCCGCTCCCGTCAGGTACAGGGTTGGTCAAAAGTTCCCAGGGCGCAACGCCCGGCCGAGGAGCCGCAGCTCGCTGCTATCGGGGCGCTGTTATCGCAAGCACGCCTTGGCGCACGCTGGCGTCGAGCGCGTGCGTAGAGAGGGGTGTGTTCCCTCACCTTTTCTTGCTCTCGTTCATAAGAAATCGAGGAATAAACATTATGCGTCCTGTTCCGTTACTGCTCGCTCTTCGAACTGTATACTATACTGTGCAGCGCTGCTTATTCCTCTAAGATGTTCCAAATAGCCCCAACACAAGCGCTTCTCAATACATTTCGGGCTCCGATCAATTTTCGTCTACAGGGAATTGGCCTGCGCATACGGCTAAAAGAGACATCGCAGTGCCAATGAAAAGTTGAACGCGTGCTATTTTTCTATAGAAAGCCGAAAACTGCGGTAACGTATACGGTGTTTAGCTAAATGTGGCTGCAAGCATGATGCGCCAGTTTTCCGGAAGACTGCCACCTCGCTACACGCTGCGCAGTAGTAAAAAATCGAAGAGCGGACAATGAAGCAACATGACGCACCATGTTTATGCCTCGCTTTCTTATCAATGACAGCAAGAAAGGCAGAGGGATGCACCTCCCCCTTTCAGGCACATGCTCGACGCCAGCGTGCGCCAAGGCGTGATTGCGATGGCAGCGCCCCGATAGCAGCGAGCTGCGGCTGCTCAGCCGGGCGTTGCGGCCTGGGAACCTTTGACCACCCCTGTACGTCAGCAAATACTTAAATTTCTCGATGGGTGGCAACTCGGTGTTGTCGTGAATCGTGGCGCTGTAATGGTCCCAGAATTCTTGCCACTGACGTAAATCTCCGGCATACGTCGGGACCTGAAGCGTCGGAAGCGCGACCGACCGGTAGCGTGGCGTACTGACGGGTCCTGGCGTGGCGCCGACGGATCCGATATTGCTCTGCATTAAAAGTATTCGGTCGCTATTGCGTTCACTCACCGATGGGTCGCTGAGACCGGTCGCCTGTTGGCGCTGCGACAGGAAGAACTGCGCATCAACAATCGCGTACAGAATCTTCTCGTGGTAGTCGTTTGCGCCCTCGACTTCTCCTTCAATAGCCTCGTCTTCCGTGAGATCGAGAATGCCCTTGTCTAGCTGGCGGAGCTCAGCTTCTTTCGTCTTTAAAACGGCGACTTGCCTATTGACCTAACGCGCCTTGGTGTCGGGGTCCTGCAGCAGTCCTGTCAGGAGCGTAATATTTCGGGAGACGCTGGCCCTGACAGTTCCACGCACCTTCCGAAGACGCTCGGTCGAAGACATTGTTGTTGAGCACAGACCAGTTCCCGGGTTTCACGGCACCAAATATAAATAAAGAGGACCCGTGGTCGTAGACGTTTTTACTGTTCAAGGGCTAGCTTTGTTTGTTTGTTTGTTTGTTTGTAGCCTATGCATATTAGCTCCAAATCCCACTTCGTTCTCTTCCCTCCTTTTAAATGCGAAGCATTTCTTAGCGAACTTCTGCGACTTTGAGCGTATCTATCTATCTATCTATCTATCTATCTATCTATCTATCTATCTATCTATCTATCTATCTATCTATCTATCTATCTATCTATCTATCTATCTATCTATCTATCTATCTATCTATCTATCTATCTATCTATCTATCTATCTATCTATCTATCTATCTATCTATCTATCTATCTATCTATCTATCTATCTATCTATCTATCTATCTATCTATCTATCTATCTATCTATCTATCTATCTATCTATCTATCTAGCCGCCGACGACTTTGTGCTCTCCTGGCCGTTTCGTTAATCGGATGTAGGGTGATTCCACGAGAGATCGAACATGCCTGTCCGGTCGCATTTTTTGTTTTGCCTGGGTTTTTTATATGTTGTGTGGGCACATTCAAAGTGCACGGAACTGAAAATTTTATTTCCAAGAAACGCTCCCAGCGCCAAAAAAATATTTGAAGGTGGCGGCGCATGCCTCCTGTTTTTGCTCACTGCAATGTTTTGGGATTTCACGGCCGAATTTAGCGCGAACTATAAATGATGTGTCGAAAATTTCTTTTGCTGGTTTTAATACGCATTACTGTGAATTACATCCATGCTTTTTTAATGCCGTCCTCAAAAAGAAGAAAATGTGAAAAAATGGCAAACACGGCCGAAATCAAAAAAGGGTCCTAAGTTCGAGGCGCCTTGGCGCCTTTACTATTTCGAACAGAAACTTGAAAACAGTGTCAACTATAGAAAAGAGCCTTTGCAACATTTATACGGAAGATTATTTTCCTACGGGCAGCGCAAAATTAGAAAAAAATAGTTAAAAAAGCGAGTTTTTTCAAAAAAGTACATTTTCAAAAAATAAAATAAAAAAAACTCCGGTCTCAATTTTGACGGCAATTTTTTGTCGAAGAGCGCTTATGTCCATGAACACACGGTTTTAATATCATATGTCCTCATTTGCTTTGTTTACGAGATATAACTGGCCAAAGTTACCCTTGCTGTGAGTGCTCACTTCAGTGCGACTGATGGTTGTTAATAGCTTGCATTGTGTGTAAATCACAGTTTTATTTATTCTGCTGCACCAAAACCTTGCTCTGGTGGCTTTTCGTCGAGAAAAATGTGTTCTCAGATTTTATTTGTGTCTAGCGTGTGCAAAAGCGGGCTGCTGCCGCCCTCTAAACGGCTTACGTGTAAACAGTTTGCAGCCTACAACCTCGCCTATAGAGAGAGAAGAAATAGTAGAGAAGGAAAGGCAGGGAGGTTAACCAGTATAGGACAACCGGTTTGCTACCCTACACATGGGGACAGGGTGGGGGAGATTTAAAGATGGAGAGGAAAGACTGATTCTATGTGTGCTGTGTCGTGTTATCTCGCCTATAAATCATCAGAGGAAAGATGGGCGCGCCTGTTCAAGATATCAACCGCTTCTTCTTCCTGAAGGAATGCCTGGTCTACCTCATCGCGGTTAGATGTAGACAGGTTTTCCTTGAGGAGCCTAAAGCAATGCAAGCAGACCTCGCAGGTGTCGCGAAGATCCTCAGCCTATGACAGTAGCTTCTGGAGGTAGGCAACAACAAAAAGAGCAAAGAAAAAAAATTGCGCAACGAAAACGTTTTCCTCAGCAATCTTACTTTTGTGAACGCGTAAATAATCGGCACAGAACAATCGGA
>NW_023616129.1:0-100001 GCF_013339695.2 Rhipicephalus sanguineus
GGCTCCCGTAGTGACGGAAATAGCGAGCCGCAAACGCTAAAATAGCGTACGTTATTCTAAAACTGCCTAATGTATCGCAGCTTGCACTGAGCCGAGACGACGAAACTACGTTTGCCTCATGCGACTGCGTAATTTGTATCGTTGGAATTAATAGTTTTCAATTGCTTTATTTCAGGACGGAAACGTTTTCGGAGTATTCGAGAAGGCAAGAACTGATGTGTTTGCCCAAGGAGTGGTTAACAGCTGTAGAATCAGCGCTCTGCGAAGTCTCGATCCGCAACTCAAGTGGACCAGCTTTCTACCCTGCCCCCAGTGCTTCTTCTCGGTGCGTGAATATGCTATGTACTTACGGCTGAAGAAGTAGTTTGTGTGTTTATATATTGTCTCTGTCATTGCCTATGGAAAAACCGCTCTAAGGATTCATGTGTAGGCATGAGACATGTCCTATATGCAGAATTTTACTGTTTGTGTTTATCACAATGAAGTGCTCAGTGTACCCAACATGACGTCCTCCCTTCAGTGGCGTTATATTCAGCTTGGCATTGTATTCGCGGTGAAAGAAAAGCTGCGTATAGGCTTATTTCACGTGGTCGTTGAGTAATACGCCTTTCTTCGAATGTCATGTGCTGCTGCATAAACTGACCATGGCCTGCATCCCGTTGCCACCAACTAACTTTCAAGTAGTGTTCAGGTACCATATATTGTGTCTTGCTCTTTTTAGCGCAATGTACTACTTACTGTGCTAAATCTTATCTTTTTCATTTTGTTTATCTGGTGAAGGTGTCCAGCATTTCATGTATATTTGTGCAAAATCTGAGCAAATATGTAAGTGGTTGTTTTGTGTTTCGTATCATTTCAACGGTTAATAAGTAAATCATTGCAATATTATTTCATATTTACATATTTTGCGCTTCGTTATCTTTTTGTCATGCACTGACATTTCTTTAAACTACATGATTACCTCTCATCAGAGGCTCCTCTGCACTTTGCTCGGTATCGCACCAAATGAAAATCGTGTTTCTTATATGTGTGTACGTCAAAGGGCTTACACTTTCCAATGTGTTCGATTTTTTCATTTCTAAATTTTACAATGAACTTTTGTGTTTAGTCATGCACACACTGTGAATTCTTCCCTTCTGTTCTTCTCCTGAACTTGTATCGTGCCCCATTACATGCATATCTTGAGTTTAGGAAACAGAACAATAAAAAGAGGTAACAGAAATGTTGTAGGTGGATTCATCCTTTATGCTCTAGCACATGCTGGCTGCGGGCAAACGCGAATGCGCGGCCAAGCACAGCACGCGCGCGAGCGCACGCGAACAAAAAAAAAAAAAAAATCCCGGCGCGGCGCATAGGAAAGGAGAAAAAGCAAGCGCACAAAATAAAAAACGGTGCGCGACATGGGAGAGGAGGAAAAGCAAGCGCACAAAAAAAAATAGAAAGAAAACGGCGCGCGGAGAGGGAGGAAGAGGGGGTGGAGGCGAGCGGCTGTTGTTACTGTTGCCATGACGACGTAAGCAACGTAATCGCTACGTCATCGCCCTTTGAGCTTGGCGGCCTTCTGCAAGAGGCGTAACTCAATTGCGCTCTCGGCGCTGTCGGCGCTTGCGTCGGCGGAGCGTTTGAATTTCGCGTCCTATGGGAGGTATACGAAGAAACCGACCCTGACTGAGGCGACTGAGAGAGGAGAGCGGCGCGCCACCCCGGCGCCAACCCAGTCTACGCTGCCGAGGAACGCGCCACAACGGCGCCAAAGGGCGAGCGTGCGATATGTATGGCGTATACGGCGGCTCTTCCGTATACCGAAGCCAATCGAAACGCGCTTCAGGAGGGTCCAGTGACTCCTTCCCAAATGCGAACTCTTTTTCTCTGCCTGTACCTTCCAAAAGGGGTCAGATGGACACCCGAAGAGAGTCACGGTTCCATGACCCTCTTTTGACTCTCTTTTTTCTTAGAGTGTGCCTCCCTCAGCAGCGGTGGATGCACGACTATTTCACCAATGCTTTGATGGGTTAAGGTGCGCCCAAGGACCTTTTTACAGAACCTTATGGGGCCACCTTTCGAGACGACTACCCATTAACAACCGAACGCCAGGTCGGTGTACTCCTCTATTCATTAGGAAAAACCGGTGGGTTCCCGGTCGGCACTGGGAATCGAACCTGGTACATCCCGCATTGGAAGCGGGCGCTCAGCTTTTTTCTTTTTTTTTTCAATCTGGATAAGACGTACGGTATTTTTTATCGCGCTCCTTTTTACCGTATCGAGTAATTATATTTATAAGTAGTCCATAAGGTTAGTGTCAATAAAACAATGGTTCCTCGCTCACTTCCTTCTATATCTCGCGCTCCTTTGCTTCCTTTAATCGCGAGAGAGAACGAGGGCGAGAAGAAGCGTTTATTGATATTTAGGCTGTTTGTACGAAGAACACTCACCGCATGACCCTGCTTATCTGCTTATCAGTGCATGACCCCACTGTGAGAGCCCGTCTATTCATGATAGCTATTCAAGTGATCCCGCCAGCGAATCAACGCCATGCTGCGGGCACTTTATGATAATATGATTCACTGATGCATCGGATAATCACAGTAAGCGTGTAATGTGGAGACAAACTTTCTTTGGTGCGACTGTTAAATGTTTTGTTTCAATAAAGCTCGAACCGAGTCCTCTACTGTTACGCTTTTCAAGTGTTAATACGCACGCAAATAATTTTTTTTTTGCATTGTAATGTTTCGGTTTCCCGAGCAATTACATGTATGCGCCATGACGTCATGACGCACATGTTTGCTGCAATGCAGCTTCTAAAACGATAGCGCAGTTCGAAGAAATGATTGGATCAATCTTGTTTATTTGATATTGCCCAAGTCCACATATTTTCTCCATGTTCCTCTAAGACGTCAGAAAACGCCGCTCTGTGTCGTCACGTCACGATAATCTCAATGACGCCACGGCGGACATTTCGAGATCAACCTGATATCAATTGAATATACAGCGTATAAATCTTTCCTGCAGCGCCCCCACTTGACAGCCGCGCGCATGTTACTAAAAAACGCACGCGATAAAACATTGACAACTCCGAAAGCGTGCGTCAGCGCTCCTTTAAAAACGGATCGAGGGAGATAGAAATCTCGGGCTCCGGCAGTGATTAATATTCATTGAGTAGAGCTTAAATAAAAATAAAAAACTCGAGGAAAACCAAGACAGTGCAAGGTCAGCCTTCGTCGCATCTCTTTTTTATGCACGCTCTTCAAGCTGGTCCAGTTGTTCGCACTTTCTGCGTATCTGAATATAGCGTCGTCCACTTATATATTATGAGACCGAGTAAAATGTTTTATATATGGTTGTTTTGTTTCTTTAGGGCAGTGCAGTCCTGGCGTTAAAGCAAGGCAACGACCTTGTCAAGAGGAATAAATAAGGTGACAATTTTTTATTTCATTTCTCTGGCCTAGACAGACTGTGTTAGTATTTCCATTGGTGAAAAGGTAACCATAACCCGTAATGGCCAGGCTTCTCAAGGAGATCCTCACCAGGTTTGCACCTTGTGACGCATATGCGCGCAAATCAATAGTTGGGCAATTGTGTCTATAGGCTCTTAAACGGCTAAGTGGCGCGAAATTCTCAAGATCTCGAAGAGAAGGCCGTGCGCCTTACCTTACGACGGGGCAACGCTTCGAGCGACAGCCGTGACCACAAGTACAAATGCACCGTGTAATTCGCACTGGTTCTGACGTCACCAATCATGGCACGTGGCTACAGTTAGTCACCCCATGCCGAAATTGTAGTTCTGTTGTTTGAAATGCACCACGAAAAAAAAAACTATGGAAAGAAAAACATTTAAAGCAGAAACTCCCTAAAGGGTAATCGCCAAATAGTTATCAGCATCTTCAGTCCATTAAAGTGCACCGGTAACAATATTAAAGTGAACAGTGCAGGTTTATCAACAAGAATAGTAATCTATTTTACACCTTATCCATACTTAAACTGTGTCCCGTCTGTCTGCGGCGTTTCTCAAGGAACAATACACTTTGTTGATAAGCTACGAAGGACCGGCAGAGTAGGGTGGGCAACGCCATACGGACTGACAGAAAGACGAACAAGCCAACACGAGACAAGACAAGAAAGAACAGGATATGGCAGGGCAAAACGACATATTCAGAGGCTGGTGCGCCGGCAAACAAGATAATTTTAAATTGAAGAACGACGTTTGAGATTCATCGACCTCACCTGTTCTGAACTTTACCACAGCTCTCCCCTTAGGGTCTGTCTTCCGGGACACCGTGACAAGTCGGTGCTTACGGCAGGCATCGTCGAAAGGCACGTTGGAAGGCTTCAGTTCTTCGAACATCTCCGGGTAGTCCCTTCGAACCTTGAAGTACTTCTTAACATTCTTGAAGGTGCTCTGCACGTCGTACTTTCTAGCTCGTAGAAACTTGAGGAGAAAGGATTCATCCGTAGGACAGTCGAGTAAGGGTTCACCTGGTTGTTGTGGACGTGTCAAAAAACGAAAGATCAGAAGAGTCACCTGAAAGGGATTTGTTTTCACTTCCAGTACGAGAAGATGTCTTGATCACTTTTTGGTCAGTACTGCTATTGAGATCGCCGAATACTGTTCGCAGCGACAATTTTAGTTTCTTCATCTAAATAACATAGATATGAACACTTTCTTTGCAGTTTTACTGGTACAATTTGAATGGTACTGGTAAAAGCCGAAATGTTTACCGCGTTTTAGACATATCTTGAGCACGTTTTATCGATGAAATTTACCGGTACACCTAGTGACCAAGAAACGCAATCGATGAATCGTGATAAAAAAGACAGTGGTGAATATTCGAATAAGCTATTACAAAGTACTCCTTTCGATGCAGTTTAACCTACCTAGGATTAGCTCTCTCAGCTGGATCAAAGCCTGCTCCTTTACTGCAGCCGTTTCACCCAGCTCCTGCTGCGCAACCTCTCGCAAATCTTCAGGGGATGCAACGGCATCCAGAATGTTCCCATTCTTGTCACTGGACATCGTGGCTTTTTTCCCTCTGCAATACAAGAGGCGTGCGTTCTCGTTATGCATTTAGAGATATTCGTGCCGAACAGATTATCAAAGCACGGTTCAGAACGACATGGCTAGCATTTGTACATACCTGAACTTGAGCATTGTCTAGCCGCAAGACCTGTATACGTTTCTGTCTTAAGAGTTAAACATTAGCAAACGCTGATTTCACTGGGGAAAAGGCTTAAAACACTAACTGTTTGGAAGTTACACGTAGATATATGAAGTCGCGCTACAATATTTAAGTCGTGGTACCTTCATGGGAGTGACGCTTTTTATGACTTCGTGCAGCAGTAGCCTAGTCCTGAAAGGAGGAAGTTTCCCGCAATGTACTGACACAGTTTATTTCTTTCTATCTTGGTTCGTTATTAAAAGTGGGTCGTATTAGATGCAGCTGGCGGCATCAGAACTGGCTCTCTACAGCTGCTTTATGCTTTATTGGTGCAATAGAATTACAAGAAAACTGGGTCATCGCGCCGTAGGAGTCCGTAACACTCTTTGAACCATGGCAGCTGAAAAATTCTCGTAGTTTTCTTATTAAACAGCGCTATAAACGATATTGACCAAGTGTTCCATTAGGTGTCTTTGCGGAAGGGGTTAAGAAAGGGAAAATAGACAACCACCCATTTGTAGCACGAAGCCACAAGGAAATCCATACGGACTTCTCAGAAATAAAGCCTCTTAGTTGCCGAAAAATTCGTCCTGGTCTATATATATATATATATATATATATATATATATATATATATATATATATATATATATATATATATGTGTGTGTGTGTGTGTGTGTGTGTGTGTGTGTGTGTGTGTGTGTGTGTGTGTGTGTGTGTGTGCGTGCGTGCGTGCGTGCGTGCGTGCGTGCGTGCGTGCGTGCGTGCGTGCGTATCATAACCAGACGAATAGCCAGGCTACCGTCTCCAGCATTTCATTAACGCATTTCTCTATCTTTAGCGTCGTTGCAATTTACGAGAGTCCGAAACTAGAGCGCTCTAAGGTGTTCTCGAAAGGCCACAACATTCGCAGCGTCGTTCAATAACCTGAAACGCAGTTGCATGGAATGCCAACCGGTGCTATAACGACGCAGTCGCCCTGTCACCGCTAAGCAACATTTACAGTAGCTATACTTAGGCATCTCTCTGTTTTAAAGGAAGCACGAAATTAACAGTTGTCAGCATGCGTTTATTAGAAGTATTGTGGAGATTAGAGTTACTGTATATGCTACCTTTAGGTAGCAGAGTTGCGCATCTGTTTTCCAACGCCGCTAGCAACCATGCATTGCGGAAAAGCTGACGCTCGGGCCAATTTTTGTATTTCTCGACGCCGCCGCTGCAGCTCACTCAATTAACACTAGTTATCGACAGCTAATGTTTATCGCCGGCCTTCGACACGCCAGACATGTTTATCGGCGACGCGGTAGGCATGTCGCCTGCAAAAATGGAGTGCGACTTCACCGCATAGCTGTGGTTGCTAGCCGGACCTATGCGCTACTCTGCTACCTAAAGGTAGCATATACAGTGACTCTAGTGGAGACAAACTAGGTTTCTTACCATTCTGAGGGTTCCGCTGTTGCCAACCTTTCCAGTTAGAAACAATATAAAGCGACCTGCTAGGACACATGTTTTCATTTTACTTGTGAACAATGCTTCCGTGTGGGAGTCGAAAAGTCCTTTTGTGTATGTGTATTAAACTTTTACCTTGGTCTGGGCAGTGCCTCGGGTTTTCTACCTTCACCATAAAAACAATGTACTTAAACCAGTCTGATGTTTTTAACACCATTGCTAATAATCCACTTATTCGAGAAGCCTCAGCCTATGGTGTTAGTTCCAGCCCGTGCACGCTAAATAAGGAACTCTGTTTGCGGACAAAACCATCTAGGCGTTGGTGCGAAATATTCTTTGACATGTGTATGCCATTTCTTGTGTCCCACGAGGGTCTATATTAGGCGCGTTATTTTTTAACGTCTTTGTTAACAACCTGGAGAATGCGTGTTTCATTCAAATCCCCCTTTTGTATGCCGATGATTAAAAACGTGAATTATCAATAAAATCGGCGGATGATTGAGAAACGCTGCAGGAATACGCGATCTCTACAGCTGAGTGGTGTGCTTCCACTTTCTTACAAATTGATTTAGTTAAGACGCTGTTTGCGTTCTTTACACCAAAAAATTGGACCATCTCCCCGAAGGGAAAGCTGATGGGATGCGAAGCAGCAGCGTTGCGCACGGGTGGCGTCACGGGTTGAACGGCGCTAACGCGGGTGCTGCGGTGAGCGCTGGAAGATTCGTTTGAAGCGAAACTCGGTGTAGCGTTTACTAGCGTAAACGTTTGTTTGAAAAGCATACACGGGAGGCAGCCGGCAGCTGCGGCGCTCCGGCGGGTGAGGGAGAGAGTGACGTACGCGAGCACCTGTAAGGGAACACTGATCTCCACTAGGAGCAGCTGGATGGCGCATCGAGCTAGAGTCACTGTATATGCTACCTTTAGGTAGCAGAGTAGCGCATAGGTCCGGCTAGCAACCACAGCTATGCGGTGAAGTCGCACTTCGTTTTTGCAGGCGACATGCCTACTGTGTCGCCGATTAACCTGTCTGGCGTGTCGAAGACCGGCGATAAACATTGGCTGTCGATGGCTAGTGTTAATTCAGTTCGCTGCAGCGGCGGCGTCGAGAAATAAAAAAATTGGCCCAAGCGGCAGCTTCTCCGCAATGCGTGGTTACTAGCGGCGTTGGAAAACAGATGCGCAACTCTGCTACCTAAAGGTAACATATACAGTAACTCTACATCGAGCACACGGGCGTGAAACCACCGGAAGCCACCGTTTTTGTCCCGGGAGCCACCGACATCACTAGTCAATTGCTGCCGGCGCGAGAGCTTTTCTCTTCTTTTTTAAAGAAATGCCTGCCTGTAGCGCAGTAAACTGTACGAATCGACCGGAAAAGTCGTCAGGGAAGACATTTCACGCGTAAGTACCTCAAAGTTTGTTACTTTTTACGCATTTTGTACGTTGCAGCACTCCGCCGTATTCGGACGGTGTCGGCGCGGCGTCTGTCATCTTTCGTGTAGCGTTCGTCGGCGTCTAAAGTGAGGCGTAATCGCAGAGTTTGAAAAAATAAAAAGGAAAAACGATCATAACAACAGCTGCCACCCGAGAATACTTGAATTGCGCGACTAAGACGGACAGAAGACGCCAGCTTCCAGGACAAAGAGGGGACCTTCCGGTGGCTTCACAAGCGCCCGCCTCGCAGAGCGGGGATGCGCCGTCCAGCCTTTTTAATGGAGGTCAGTGCGAGGGAAGCGTGCGAGGGGCGCGAGGGGTGCGTGACGTCAACGCCCAGCTGCGGCGTGACCTACTTGGCACCGCTCCAACACCTGCGCCGCGGGAAACGCGTTGCCTCGCGTTTATGCGGACGGACAGCGTTACACAGGCTAGTCAAAGAGCTGCTACGCATCTAAAAAATTCACCGACGATTACTATACAGTCTAATGCGAATTCGGAGCGCAGCTTCATGTTGGGGCAACGCCAACTATGTTTGAAGATTTGGCTATACGCAGTTGTAGCAATGTAACAGTCGTGACATATTGCCACAAAAACTGCTAGCGCTCTAGTGCTACGCACACCACTCTGTGCATTGCAGGCGTCGCGAGCCAAGCAAAACGCCGACAGCCCCGTTACGACAAGAGAAGCCAGCCGCTTGTGTTCGTCCTGTACTTCTTCTTTGTCCTCGTTTGCTTCCGCGCTATGCTACAAGCCAGCCGCAGTGCACGTGCCAGCCCTGCATGCGCACGAGCTCCGACCGAGGGGCCAGCGCGCGAGATGGAAGAAGAAAATGAGGTTATAGGCCAGTGGCTCGTGATAATGACTTACTCCGCGTTGTCTCTCTTTCGTCTTCGTTCGCTCTATCGGTTACGCCACCGACGGCAACGGCGACGCCGCTCAACGCAGGAACGAGCGCCTAAGAGTTGCGCTCTGAAAAGAATGTATAGAGGACGCCCACGAACTTCGAAACACACTCTTAAAAAAAAGGGTGTCTGTACTGACTACCTTTGGGTGGTAATCGCCTCGCTATACATATGATGACCTTTTGGGGTGTCAAACGACTCCCTTCGTTCTTCAGACCAACGACTCCCTTCTTCACAATTTGGGGTGTCAAACGACTCCCTTCGTTCTTCAGACCAACGACTCCCTTCTTCACAAGCAGAGAGTCTACGTTACTCCCAACGCAGGAGTCTACGTGACTACCTTTTATTTCCCGCCAGTACCTCTAGGTAGTCAGGGTGACCCCTTTGCCATGGTAACGCTGACCCCCACTGGAGCGTTCCTTTGACTCCGTTGTCCTTAAGGACAGTGGTGTACATGACTCCCCTGGCAAGAGTCAGTGTGACCACTTCGTGGTACTCAATGAGACACTCTGCAACAAATAATGCGTTTATTTTTCTTCTTGGTCGATATTGATGAAACTTGCTGAGTTTAGGTTTACTTATGTGGCGATTTCAAATATGCAATTATCTGGAAGAAAACGCAGTTTTTACACATAAAAATTTCATGTGTCTTGATGAGCAAGCCTTTCCAAACTTGGAGTTACAAAGTAAATCGACATATCGCTATAGTTAGGGGATAAAAACTGTATGCAATAGTTTTAAAGGAGTTTACTGCGCTGTTCTGGCATAATGTTCATGAACCCACTAGCCCACATACGAACTCGTGTTTTAAACCCATTTGAGTTAAAAGTTACGTAATATTGAACTCTCGTGAGCGAATCACCAGCTAGACATACACTTACTGGTCAATGTTCAGCATACTATGACTATTGTTAAGTGGGTTTAGGACATGCATTCTGGTTATGTTGCATACAGTTCCCATTTCATATTATTGTGATATGCTTACTTTGTAACTCGTGCAGGCCTAACATGGCACATGAAATGTTTGATATACTTAACACGACATATAATAGTAGAAAAATATTTGCATTTTCAAAATCAGCGTACAAATACACATAAACTAAAGTTTTATAGAGATTGATCAAGAATTTCAAAAGAACTTCAAATCAGAGCGAACACCATTAGGGTTTTTATCTGACAATCGACGAAAGTTGGCGCCGCTACCTCTTGTTACTCAACAAGGCACTTCCACCGGGTTTACTCAAACAGGAACACTGTGGTGGATGCATGACAGCCGCAACAAGTTTTTGTAGCAACTTTACAGTGCTGCACTCGATTCCTCTGGGGGAAATAAAATACTACTCAAAGTTTATATAGATGAGTCTCAGAACAATTTCCGCTCACGTAAAAACAAAAAATGTTGATTCTAGAAGAAAGTAAGCCATGCAACACGGAAACAGAAGAGATGCGGACAGCTCAAACGCTAGCGTTTGGTTTGTCTGTGTCTTCTCTTTCACGTCTGCATGCCTTCATCCTATAAACAAACTGAAATTTCTGCGATTCGTAAAATTATTCTTTGAATCGGTTTTAAACACTTCATGCCATTTCATACATGTTCACATTGTAATGACAACCTACTGTTTTATCAGTAAGCACCTAAACTATAGGCACAACATCCTGCGAATAATGCGTAGTCCTTAGCCACGTCACCACAATTGTTAAGCATTTTATATATATATATATATATATATATATATATATATATATATATATATATATATATATATATATATATATATATATCTGTGTGCGTGTGTGTGTGTTTGACATTTTCGAGCGCGCAAAAGAACAGGGACGAAAAACGACGCGGACACAGCGCTGACTTCCAACATATGCTTTATTTTCTACAGTGGTACATATATATATATATAGACAACAAAAAACAACGCACGCAGGTGCATTGTACAGGAAGGCTTCATGTAAAACCACAAATAAGTATGCATGATAAGCAATCAAACAACCTGATACCGGATTTTTTTCTTCTTTAAGAGATCAAGCGGTCATTCCTGACTACCACTATCGTCTAGTCACCCTGTGGGCCTTGCTTAGAAAGTCTAGTTCTTTTTGGATAGGTCAATTGAAGGTGCACTAATGCACATGTCTCCCAAACTTCCAATCTTCGCCTCTTCAATTATCTCGCGTGTTGTTTGTGCCTGGCTCCTTCCTGTCGCAGTGCACTGCGAATACATGTGATCGCACCCACACTTCCTGCAGTGGAAAGCCACATGTCCCACACCTCCAGTTCGCACGTTATTTGCGTGCTCACGCAGCCTGTCATTGGCACACCGTCCCGTCTGCCCTATGTATTTCTTGCCACAGGACAGCAGTAACTCATAAACGATGTTGTTCTCACATTTAACAAAGCTTTCTTTGTGCTTTTTTTGGCACCTGGGTTTTTCAGAACCACTGTAGGAGGCCTTGCACAGATTATAAAGCTTGTTTGGTGCTGAAAGGACGACTCTTACGTTGGCGTTGTTTCCTATCTTTTTCAGCCTATGTGAGACATCGTGAAGGTACGGTATGACGGCGCATTTCTGCTTGACAGGCTCCGTTTCTGGTGAAGCCTGCTCCTCACCCTCGCGAGCATGTTTGACAGTCTTGAGAAGACCCTCCGCCACAGATGTGACGACATACTGAGGAAACCCCGCCTTTTTCAGGCAGTCAGCTTGCGCCTGGAAAGTACACGAACACTTGTGAGGACATGAGCGGCGAAGCGCATTCATTAGGGTTAATTTTGCAATACCCCTTTTAACTAGCTTGGAGTGGCCCGAAGAAAACGGCAGAAGCGGCTTATTGGCCCTCGGCTCGTACGACCAGCAGACCTGGTCTCGCTCGAAGAACATTCGTAAGTCAAGAAAACGCAAGGCGTTGTTTTGCGGCATTTCATGCGTGACTGCGAGCGGTTGCAGGAAACGCGTGAACAGATTAAGTACGTTTGAAGAATCATTGCCAAATTCGCCTGGACTTGATTCTAGAAAGACAACGTAGTTGTCTACATATCTAAACACCTCCTTTACATTTGTGCCTGTCAGCTCTGTTTCTAGTTTCTAGTAACAGGCACAAATGTAAAGAAGGTGTTTAGATATGTAGACTACTACGTTGTCTTTCTAGAATCAAGTCCAGGCGAATTTGGCAATGATTCTTCAAACGTACTTAATCTGTTCACGCGTTTCCTGCAACCGCTCGCAGTCACGCATGAAATGCCGCAAAACAACGCCTTGCGTTTTCTTGACTTACGAATGTTCTTCGAGCGAGACCAGGTCTGCTGGTCGTACGAGCCGAGGGCCAATAAGCCGCTTCTGCCGTTTTCTTCGGGCCACTCCAAGCTAGTTAAAAGGGGTATTGCAAAATTAACCCTAATGAATGCGCTTCGCCGCTCATGTCCTCACAAGTGTTCGTGTACTTTCCAGGCGCAAGCTGACTGCCTGAAAAAGGCGGGGTTTCCTCAGTATGTCGTCACATCTGTGGCGGAGGGTCTTCTCAAGACTGTCAAACATGCTCGCGAGGGTGAGGAGCAGGCTTCACCAGAAACGGAGCCTGTCAAGCAGAAATGCGCCGTCATACCGTACCTTCACGATGTCTCACATAGGCTGAAAAAGATAGGAAACAACGTCAACGTAAGAGTCGTCCTTTCAGCACCAAACAAGCTTTATAATCTGTGCAAGGCCTCCTACAGTGGTTCTGAAAAACCCAGGTGCCAAAAAAAGCACAAAGAAAGCTTTGTTAAATGTGAGAACAACATCGTTTATGAGTTACTGCTGTCCTGTGGCAAGAAATACATAGGGCAGACGGGACGGTGTGCCAATGACAGGCTGCGTGAGCACGCAAATAACGTGCGAACTGGAGGTGTGGGACATGTGGCTTTCCACTGCAGGAAGTGTGGGTGCGATCACATGTATTCGCAGTGCACTGCGACAGGAAGGAGCCAGGCACAAACAACACGCGAGATAATTGAAGCGGCGAAGATTGCAAGTTGGGAGACGTGTGCATTAGTGCACCTTCAATTGACCTATCCAAAAAGAACTAGAATTTCTAAGCAAGGCCCACAGGGTGACTAGACGATAGTGGTAGTCAGGAATGACCGCGTGATCTCTTAAAGAAGAAAAAAATCCGGTATCAGGTTGTTTGATTGCTTATCATGCATACTTATTTGTGGTTTACATGAAGCCTTCCTGTACAATGCGCCTGCGTGCGTTGCTTTTTGTTTATATATATATGTACCACTGTAGAAAATAAAGCATATGTTGGAAGTCAGCGCTGTGTCTGCGTCGTTTTTCGTCCCTGTTCTTTTGCGTGCTCAAAAGTCAAACATGAATTACCAACTTGCCGATGCCTACGCTCTCTCAATATATATATATATGTGTGTGTGTGTGTGTGTGTGTGTGTGTGTGTGTGTGTGTGTGTGTTGTGTGTGTGTGTGTGTGTGTGTGTGTGTGTGTCATTCCATGCCAAGTGTCCCAGACGTGGCGCTCGCACATCACAGATTTTGCTGATAAAATTTGTGCCTTTTTCCTGTGCCACATGGAGTATTGTGGCAAAACACTTTTGGTCGAAAAATATTTTGACAATCATGGCACCCCCTCGAAATTCGCTTCTATTTATTAAACTGTACCTAATAGAAAAATGTGTATAAAATCTATTTTGTGTGTTGAGCTACGAAACCGCGCTTGCGCTATCACAGAGGTTCTGTTTAGTTGTCCCATTCATTATTTCCGATTTTTTTTGTGTTTCACTACCAGCTACGTAGCTTCAAAAACTACAAAAATTTTCAATGTTCGTGAATTTTTCTTGAGCTATTTGCAACTCACCCTAACCAATATTAATCATAGCCTGATTTCCAGGAAAGTGTATTTTAGTACAGAAATGTTTAGGGGTAAATAGACTTCAAATCTTTCCGAAAAAATTGTGATATTTGAGAAAATGTACGATTTGTCACATGTTTGACCGTATTTTTCATACTGATGCGGTCAAAGTAAAAATCCTCGTCATGTGGCGTTTGATAGAAGACTTCATCGTTAAGTAACGAAGAAAGTCTAATCAAATCATTTTTTTTTGTTTTAAGGAAGAAAATAATTTTTGAATTTGGCCCTCCGATCGCGCAGTGCATTTCATTTTGCTGCCACTTCGCCGCAAAGCACGTGGTCGCCCTTACAGCTGACACTCGTCACAGGCAGCGGCCAGATGCGAGATGTATGTCAGCGGCTCGTGAGTGGTCGAAAGTCTTGTCGCGCTGTCAGGGCGACGAGTAATGAATTGCGTTACAATGAGCATTTGCTAGGCGGGCCCAATGGGAAATATGGACGCCCGAGAGCAGCATGTGGAGTCGTTGGCACAATGTCCTAGAGGGACGTCTGCACAACTAGCATACACATACTGAAAGAAATAATGCACACTGTACACACTTCTTTCTCAGGGTATACATGTTGTACAGACGGCCTCTAGCACAATGTGCCAACGACGCCATAGGCTGCTCTCGGGCGTCCATACTTCCCATTGGGCCCGCCAAGCAAGCTCACATTGTAACGCGAATTCATTACTCGTCGCCCTGACATCAACGTGACAAGACTTGCGACCACTCACGAGCCACTGACATACATCTCGCATCTGGCCGTTGCCTGTGACGAGTGTCAGCTGCAAGGGCTACCACGTGCTTTGCGGCGAAGTGGCAACAAAATGAAATGCACTGCGCGTTCGGAGGGCCAAATTCAAAAATTATTTCTTCCTTAAAAGAAAAAAATGATTTGATAAGACTTTTTCATTACTTAACGATGAAGTCTTTTATCAAACGCCGCATGACGAGGATTTTTACTTTGACCGCATCAGTATGAAAAATATGGTGAAACATGCAACAAATCGTACATTTTCTCTAATTTCACAATTTTTTTTCGGAAAGATCTGAAGTCTATTTTACCCCTAAACATTTCTGTACTAAAATACACTTTCCTGGAAATCAGGCTATTATTAATATTGATTAGGGTGAGTTCCAGATAGCTCAAGAAAATTCACGAACTTTGAAGATTTTTGTAGTTTTTGAAGCTACGTAGCTGGTAGTGAACACAAAAATTCGGAAATAATGAATGGGACAACTAAACAGAACCTCTGCGATAGCGCAAGCGCAGTTTAGAAGCTCAACACACAAAAGTAGATTTTATACACATTTTCTATTAGGTACAGTTTAATAAATAGAAGCGAAATTCGAGGGGGTGCCAAGATCCGTCAAAAATTTTTCGAGCAAGAATGTTTTGCCACAATACTCCATGTGGCACAGGAAAAAGGCACAAATTTTATCAGCAAAAGCTGCGATGTGCGAGCGCCACGTCTGGGACACTTGGCATGGAATGACCCTTAAATATAAGAGCTAGAGAAAGATCACGAAGGTCCTGATACTGTAGGAAGGCATTTGACACACGACGTACGTTTTAGCACTATGCTAATGCTAAAACGTACGTCGTGTGTCAAGTACCTTATATATATAAGGTATGATATATATAATATATATATTTAGCGGTGGTATGGAGAGTTCTGTACAGAACTGAAATACAGAAACACCGTCCAGAAATACAGCGAGACACATTACTGTCAGAATGAGTGAGATATGAAAAGCAATAGTTTCGCTAACATCGTTCATTACTGTCAAATGCGGCAATATACTAGACCTGGCATAAACATTAGCATAGCCAGCAGTCAGTTTTTATGAATAGGAATCAATGGCCAGCCATCAAGCACTTCTTTGCGACATCCATTACATATTTTATGTGGCATACAGCGCAAAACATGCAACATGTGTAGTTCTCATGTAGTACAGGATTCTCATGTAGTCATCTGAGATACAGGACCCCAATAGGTGACACAGCTTGCGTGCATGAGCTTGGCAGTGTCGTGTTCCCAGACCATGTCAGGGTCAGGTGGCATTTGGCGAAAAGGACAGCAGGTTGCACTGATTCGAGACCACTCACGGCCAGACCTTAAGCGTGGTATTGCGAATTCTTGGACACGTCTTGACTACCTCGAGACACGAAGTTTCCAAGGAGGCTTCCTGGTCAAATTCAGCTGTAGAGCTTCAATGTGCAGTCTTGAAGCAACCTGAAATAGTCAAGTGCACAAAAATAAACACATGATGACAGACAGATCGATCACCTTTAATCTGACAAGGGCAGCGCTCACACACCAGATTCCATGAAGTGTCATGGCAATGAACAAAACCAGGGATACTCATTAACTTTGCTGTACTTTGAGGGTCTGTTACTCCCTTAGCCAGCTGCAACTGTTTCCGCTGCATGACCTCCGTACAATTAGAAGGATGTTTTTTAGAGAACGCATATTTCTTATCAAAATTGTATAATAGTCACGCTCAAGATGTTTTCGCGCACACACTCTATGTCAAGAAGGAAATAGTTTGCTGCAACTAAAATGGCAATGAAGAGATTAATTAACAAAAACTCATTAATTAACTTTTAATTCCTGACCTGGAGGTAGTTGTTTATATTAGAAAGTTGTATCGCGTGCCAATTTATGGCATACACATTTTTTTTAATCGCGAAAGTTACACGTAATTCGTGATATTCATCCTTGAATTTCAAGGACGAAATCGAAACTGATAGCGCCTGACATGCAGGAAACGTCGCTTCTCTGTTAGGTAAGCTCGGAGCTACACGTGAAAAGAAGGTGATGATAGTTTAATGAAGGTGGGCCGAAGCAGAATGTGATCAGGAAAATCTGCAAGCATTCAGAAATACACAAGTAAACAGCTTATTATTTGGGTGCGATGTGTGGTACTTATCTGTAAACATAGAAAGAAAAGGTTGATATTACTGCCGTTTCGGATGCGCGCATCTCGAAAGAAACAAATGAGCACCAAACGCCACATGCAAAGGTAAGGCGATCCGCTGATGCAAGTTAGATGACTTGCCAGTTTTCACGAAAAGGTACGACCACGACGCGCCTTCATTCAAATTTCGTCACTCCCTTGTCGCGGGCAGCTCCGGTCTGACGTAACAGAAAAACCGCGTTTTCTGTGTGCCGGACACGATCAGTTTTGATTTAGCCCTTAAAATTTCACAATAAATATCTCGAGTTACGTAAAACTTTCATGATTTCTGAAAAATGGGTATACCATAAAGCGGCACGCACTACAAATTTCTAATATAAACAACTGCCCTCAAGTCAATAAATAAAAATTAGTTAACGGGTTTTTGTTAATTAGTCCCGTCAACGCATTTTTTGTTGCGGCAGAATATTTCCGCCTCGAACTAGAGTACTACTGGAGCGTGACTGTCATAGAGTTTTTTTATAAAAGATATGTACTGTCTGAAAAAAAATCACCCTGTATAGCATGGCAGCAGTATTTTAATAATAATAATAATTGTTGGGGTTTGACGTCCCAAAACCACGATAAGATTATGAGAGACGCCGTAGAGGAGGGCTTCGGAAGTTTCGACCACCTGGAGTTCTTTAACGTGCACCTAAATCTAAGCACACGGGTCTAAACCATTTTCTCCTCCATCGAAAATGCGGCCGCGGCGGCCAGGATTCGATCCCGCGACCTGCGGGTCAGCAGTAGAGCACCATAGCCACTAGACTAGCAGTATTTTAACGAAGACCTGTAGGTCGCGGGATCGAGTCCCGGCCTCGGCGGCTGCATTTTCGTTGGAGGCGAAAATGTTTGAGGCCCGTGTACTTAGATTTAGCTGCACGTTAAAGAACCCCAGGTAGTCGAAATTTCCAGAGCCCTCTACTACGGCGTCTCTCAATCATATCGTGGTTTTGGGATGTTAAACGCCAAATGTTATTATTAGTTTAACGAAGAAAACGGCAAAATGTGTATACAGCTACACGAAATATGGCGAATGTACGACAAGACTAGGCTTGCCTTCACTGCCTTCTTTCTGTCGCATCATTGTGAGCATGCCCTTCTAGTGCCTGGCTTCAGAACAGCTGCACGAAGGTGCAGCTATTCTAAAGGCCTAATGTGCCATTTTTTCTTCAGATCTATATCAACAGGCAAAGGTCTCGTTTTTCCGTTTGTCTGGAAGGACAACCACCAGCAAGCGTTGACCAGTATAGAGGGTTGGGAGCAAACTCGGGCAAACTGTGCAGCACAAACATCACCTCAAACCTCAAACAATCGAGGTGATGAGAAGCCGTCAAACAAAAAGGAACAGTGCTGAAGTGACTTATATACATATTAAAAACAACAGCTGATTATGGCACGAAATTGGGACAATTAAGGTGCATTGTAAAAGAATGTCAAATGAGGTACCCTGCTGTAAAAGTGCTAAATATTCATTGCAGGACTATGGCGAATAGAATTCAAATAGGATACAGCGAGTGTTTCGAGGTATAATGACGAAGCAATAATTGCTAGAGATTTATGAGCGAAAAGCACAATGCGATTAAGCGGTGCTACATAGTGGGAGATCACGGATTAATTTCAACTACCTGGAGTTCTTCAACGTGCACAAATCAGAGGGCATGGGAGTTTCTGTATCTCGCCCCCTTCTAAATGCAGCTGCCGGGGTCAGGAATAGAACCCGCGTCCTTGGGCTTCGCAGCGTAACGCTTCCAAGTCCATTTTAAAGGATTTTTGTCCACTGCCCACAACATCACTGTAGACTGTATCTTTGTGTTGAAAATAATAACGAACTGAACCACGGCTGGTATAACAAAGGCATCCAATATCCACGAAACACAGCGTTTGAGCAGTATGTTTACTGCCATTATTACTAGCCGGTGTTGTGTTTACTATTAGGTACTAGCACCACACCACATTAGACAAAGCAAGTATCACAGGAGGATGAGGTTATGCTCGTATGCAGTTTGTGGACAAAAAAAAAAACTACAACTTTGAAGTGAACTCACATTTACCTTTGTTGCATGATAACTTTTAGCATCATAAGATCAAGTCACCACTGTTTCAATTAAATGAAACCGTGCTACAAAAGCTATTGCATCAAAGTTTTATAGCAGTTACGCACGCACGCACGCACGCACGGACGCGCGCGCACGCGCGCGCGCGCACACACACACACACACACACACACACACACACACACACACACACACACACACACACACACACACACACACACACACACACACACACACACAAGCAAACAAACAAGCAAACACGGCGAGAAGTTCGAATATGCAGCGAATAAATACGTATTAAACGTGTTTCAACGTCTGGGTAGCAAAGGAAAGAAACACTAAATTCTAGAGTTTCACGAGCCAAAATCATGATCTGGATATCAGGCATGTTCGGGCCGGGTGCATTAGATTGATTTTGATCAGCTGATCTTACTTACCCTTCAAATATATATCGGTGCAACGTTGCTCTACGTGTCACCACACTCGACTTGCAACCGAGATTTCAACTCGCAATTTCATGTTTTTCTGGCGTGTATGGAATAAGGAAACACGATATTGGCGCGCACCACTCCGTTTTACCCGCTACTAGATAGTCCAGTGCGGTTTTCGTCGTTGCCAAGCCATTGAAACACGATAGCAAAATCCGTGCAACTGGAACATCAGAAGACAAGTGGCAAAGCTACGTGTGAAGCGAATAAAAGAGTTGTAGGCAGAAGCCGGCAGAACTCACCTGAAATCTATAACGACCGTAGGAGCGTCGTCCACAGGCTTCGTCTGTCGGTGCCACTGGGATCCGTCATGCGCTGCCATCTTCCTCAGGCAAGTTCACGACGAAACGAAGCTTACTGCAGGGACTTCTCCGTCCGGAGGCTGCTTTTCCCAAACACTGAGTGACACTGCTTCAGCCACTCACGGCAAGCGTGAGCCGACGACACGATACTACGCCACGAATGCATAGCACGGAAGGAAAGTCACGCAAAACGATCAGCCAGACACGGCAAGAGCGAGCCGACGATACGATACTACGCCACGAATGCATAGCACGAAGAAAGTCACGCAAAACAATCACTTGCAATCACGCCTGACGACACAGATTATTCTGGCGGACTAAAGAACGACCACAACGAGACGGATCACGAACAATGCTGCCTAACGACGCCAGGCCAAAATGGCTGTCTCGTATTGATGGCTTCGGCTTTGGATTAAAGTAGCCTCCACGAACGCCTACGTGGTTTCGGTTTTGTTTTGGTGCTATAGAACACACATCCATGCATAGTTAAAGCTCTATTGAATAATATCAGGGTGGAGGAGGCGAAGCGTGCCCTGTGTGTGTCTGTAAGGGCTGTACGGTGGGAGGGGGCGCAGGTGAACGTGCATCCCCTGCTCTAGGGGCTAGGGAGAGTGCGGTGAGGCCGTGTGTGCGTGCCTAGCTGTGCTCAACGTTTGCTGAGCGATTTGGTGGCCCGCGCGGATTATCGTGAAGATATAGTTTAGCTGTGGCGGGCAGAAATTATGACCACGCGAGCTATAATTCTGGTAGTATTGTCGCTCTTTAGGAGACGCGGTAAAGCGTCTCCTTGATAACCGGTCTGCGCGGTTATCATGCCAGCTTTGCGGAACATGTTTTTACGGCCGTCGAGTTAGATGTGTTCCCGATCGCCAGTGCGTTCAACACCATGCACGTCCATTTCACTAATAAATGTATGTTTTCTGCCATACATGCTGTCGTAGGAATCTACAAACCTCGCTTGCAAACGTGCGAAGATTCGCAAATTTGTCAGCGCTGCCATTGTTAAACGTTGTCATAACTCTGAATGTTTCGCTTGGGGGCAAGATTTTTTAAGAACCCTGTTTACTTGTAGACGTTTTCGAAGCGCCGTTTCAGCAATATCGTAACTGAAGCCATAACACAATACGTGCGTAATTCCACATTTTACGAATCCATGTTATATATTCTCAACCAAAATTTTTCGGTATACCACAAGCCAAAGCAGCGAACTGTATCTTGGTCGCAGCCAGTGAAGCTTTCTTTTAAAAAAAACCCACCCTGTATATGCAGAACCATCACTGACTCCCTTGGAGCAAGGGAGTCATCTATTTCATTCAGGAGCGTCGACCAGAGCATTGTGACTCCCCTTAGAAAAAAAGGTGGTCATCGGCTGCCACAAAGAGAGTCAAGCAGACGTGACTCCCTTTTGACTCTCTTTTTTTTAAGAGTGTGGATATTGCGGTGATTTTTAGTCTAGAACTGTCCAAGTACAGCCATGAACGGAGCGTTGTCGGCCGATGCGAGTTGGTATGTTTTATATGACAGAAAAAGCCTGTTAAATATAAAATGTAGCATATACATCAGGCTCAACTGTTCTGAGTGTTTAGGTAATAATTTCAATCGCTATAATCAGTTCAACAAGTGTATGCACGTGCGCTGCTCTCGTCAACGAACTTTTGCGTCATGGGATACGGCCAACGACGTTCACGAGATCGCCAACGCTCGTGCCATAGTTTCGTTCACATAAGTTAGCGACCATGCTATGCTGGTAGTGGCCAATAGGAATATGATCATCCCGTTGAGGAAAATGGGTCCGTTCCGGTTGCTGCTCAAAAGAAGAAGCGGTCAGGAGCGGTGGCGTCCGCCTGGTGGCTCAGCGTGTTGAAGTTGATTTCAGGCAAATAATTTGCACTTGCGAAGGGGACTGGCGAAAATGCAAAGAAAGCCTGAGAATGCGCCTGCCCCCTGTAAACGGATAAGGCCCACCAAAACGACACAAGGATTAAAAAAATCTATGAGAGTAATAACGTTTAAGTCGCCTCTATACAAAAGAAGCCAAACAGATGACATTAGTCCAGGCAGTGATATCTAGAAATTAATACGTGTAATTAACAGTTGACACGAACTTTAGAGAACACAACCAAACATGAATGTGATTTATACGGCTAAGAGGAGTTCTATTGGCGCGTAGTAAAATTAAGAAAAAATACTATTCGTTTGGCGCAAGTAGTCGAAGAGAAGGTTCCCTACACACGATGAGCTTAGCAACTTCTATTTTTAACGCTACTGAAAACATGACTTTCCGTATATCATGAGCGTCATCATGGTAAACCACCAAATATATGTTCCAGTTTCATACATGCGCCAACATTTAGAAGTTCGAATCTTTATTTGCGCACATATGTGGTGCATTTTGGATAAAACAAATTATTGTGATAGCAATAATATCGAAACTCTCGGTGCATTTCTGCTGTCGGCGCCGCCGTAATATACTGCATAAAATTCCGAACTGAAAACATCACCCCTCTCGTTGTATGTTCTATGGCCCAGTGAAAACGTGTGAGTGCAGGCTACGAACGCTTATCTAGCGGAGAGGAAACGCGCCGGTCGTGTTTCGTCGCGCGACAGTGCTATGGAGTGGGAGGGGGGGAGTAGGGAGGCGGTGGCGGCTTGGCTTTTAATGCGAGAGCAATGATATGGACATTCTCGGCTGGCTTTGGCCGTCGGCGTCGCCTTCGCCGTCATGTCCCGTATATGTATATACAAGTATATATAGACGAGTTCGCCAGCGCTTGCAGTTATCTAGCGATATTGTGTGTTCAGCGGAAACTCACCCTAGAAAACTTTCCGTTTACCTTGTTTTAGCGTAGTTTTAGCGTGCGTTGCTGGCCGCGGCTCCTTATGTTTCGGTGTTTTCTGCAGATAGAATTATTTCAATGAAGCGCTCGCGACTCGGGCACTGCTCTGTAGCACCAGGATGGGGTCTGCGATCCGGAGCTGATTTGCTGTCGCAGGTCAAAACGTTCTGTTTCCCGACAGATGAAGGCAGAAAGAGCGCCTGGATTGCAGCAATCAGACGAAAGAGCTCGATTCTTACAAAGAGCGCGTATATTTGTTCTGTCCACTTCATCAAAGATAAGTAAAGCACAACGCATACTCTAATGGCAGATGCAGATCGGTGCTCAGACATTAGTCGAAGGCTCCATTACAAAGAACACGTCAGACGCCGTCGTCTTCCACCAGTGGCAGATAAGTGCGCTGACGCCTGAAGTGGATGGCAGAGCGTACGAAAGCTTGCTAACGACGAAAATCCACCGTAAAGGCGTTTATTGTTGTTGGAGCCTCATCAGGGATGTGTACAGTTGGAAGCAATACGCAGGACACCAAAGCAGCCGCGTTCAACACGCGTCGCTACTCAGTGTACGTCACGGTGCCCACGTTTTCTTGCCGTTGTCTTTGCTTTTTATGAGAGCGATGTCTGCGAGTGCGTCCGCATCGGTGCGAGCAAATGACTCATCGCCCTCTTGTTGCCACCAATGGACATCGTCGCACTCTAATTTATCTTTCGAGGTGAGCGTGGGCTGCAGATGTAAGCGGGTTAAGTTGGAAGTATGATTCATGAATACTCTACTCGTGAGCAAATCGTAATCGTTCGAGTGACTCAGCAGCACCTGACGTCCACACGTTATGAGTACGTATTATATTACTTCAGTCACACCGAAAACTTCGGATCGGTTGTGTGCCTAGAAGAAGATACATAAATATGTGCGCGGCTGTGACAGGAGGCAGGTTTTAGCTCCAGTCGAAAATCTGAATTGCACAACTTCTTTGTCTAGCGGATCAGGCAACTCTTCTCCTCGCCAGTGCAGTTTATGTTTGTACCTCTCCGGTTCGACGCTGTCGAGCTCCGATATGTAGTCGCTAGACATCGCTCTTGCGTCTCAAGGAATGCGTCAGAGAAATGTAATAGAGCAACTAACTCAAACATACCAGGCAAACACCGACAGGACCATTGAAAAAGTATTACCGGAAGTGCCGCACTGGAAGTCTTTCTGAGCACACTGCTCGGCGCATGTCAGTTTGTTTACGAACAGCGAAACCATCTATGTATAAAAGCAACAAAGAAAATAATGCAAAAGAAATATATTCCGAAGCAGGTGACCGGGGATTCGCACCTGTGAATCCTCGCTCCGCAGCACGTGTCGTTAATCGACTCGGCCACGACGCATAAGTCCTTCAGCATACTACCGGCGAGCTATTTATATACACCCTTTACCGCTGGCGGTACCCAGAGCGCGGAGGCGCTTCCGCGTTCTCTTCATCGCCACTGACATGGCGCGAAAGGAGGTCGTCGCCCCGCTCGGTTTTCGCGGAGTTGCGATGTGCGGCGCCTCCTACGTGTACCACCTGTACTTTGCCCTACAGGGCGTGGTCGCCCACGCGCGAGCGCTTATCTCGTGAGGGAGGCGGTTTGTACGACATGTGCTTTCACTGCAAAGTTTGCGTTGAAGTTACAAAGCGCTCAATGCTCACTTCGCGCCCTGCAGCGGCCGCGTTTGCGAAAGGAGTGAGCTGCTAGCTAGAAGAGCCAATGTAGGGGCAGTTGGTTGTGTATAGTCAAGACTTGCAGTTTGCTACTCAACGAAAAGAAATCACAATTGTAACAGTTGTTAGTTCGCTCTTGTCCTGTGTATGTTCTTGTCGTGCATATTTTATGCTTGAGCAGAGCGTTGCAAGTTTCGAGTTGCTTGCCGTTGTTCGCGTGACATTCCAATTTCTTGATATTGCATTCATTGCTTCTCCCTTGCGGCGAAACTGTGACTTTTTTTCCGGCGTTCTTTCCCCTGAGCCACCATACAAGAGAAATAGTGCTGCGCATAGTACGGGACAAACGCAAGTACGCGATCACTCATATAGAGCGCAATCCATCAACCGTCTTAATGCAGAATCAACAAGCCCTAGTGGAAGCAGGGCATACAAGCTTGGGCCGATAGTTCTATTAGAGAGGGGCTATAGGGCTGAGCTTAGCCCTTCCAGAATGTGTTGCTGATGCAGTATTACACATAGAAACGCGAGCGCCGCCCCTTTATGGCCGATTTAACCTTCTTACTGTGTATATTTTCTTAAGCTCTTAAACCGAGCACAAATGAGTTTCACCTCACACACCGGTCTATTTTTTTAGATTGGGATATGAGCTGTTTACTCAGGCTAATACTCAATAGTAAATCATTTAAATAGGCACGGACAAAGCTGCTTATGTTGTCTAAATGCTCCTCATGCCCGTACAGCTTGTAAATGCCGCTAGGAGGTATTGCTACCAGGTATAAACACGCCCAAGCACAGATACTCTCAGAACACAACTTCAAAAATATTTTTTCTCGCTTAAAAGAAAATAAATATTTTATAATACTATCTGAGTCGGTAGCCAATGAAGGTTACTGGTAAATTCGTTATTTATCATATTTTTACTAGGACCACCTCAATGCTAAATTTACGACCAAAGATGTGCAAAAACAAACTTTTTTTGCAACTTTGTCGCCAGCTGTACACATCATTTCACACTATATACATCTCAAATTCTTTTTTACCTACAGTAAAACTTCCTGACAATGAGTTAATACAGACTACCTGTGCCCCACCTCTCTAGTCTGTCTCGCGTTGGGAGTACTCTCCCTCCCAAATGCCACATGAAGTCATGGAGATGACCATGTAGAAAGGATGCCGTTATTGCGCTCCACAAGACACGATTCGAACGTGCTAGACGGGCCGGAGGAACTAGGAGGAGCAGAAGGGCCGCCGTTGTACCTACGACACGGTTTTTTAAAATGTCTACATCAGGACAAACCGGCTGTGCGTGGCAATAAAATGCTACTGCCGTGGAGTAAAATGTAGACACGTTAAATACTTGCGGCGCAGAGTTAAGCCGTGGTTCCGGTAACAAAAGCGCTTTGTGTGTCATCTTCTTGTTCCCGTCTTTGTGCGCTTAACAATTTCACAACTTCACTGTACCAACCAGCTCGAACTGAGCATCTGGTTCAGCGTATCTTAGTGCCTAAGAAATAGCAGACAATTTCATGCGCGGGACAGTGATAACCGTGTAACAAACAAAGCAAGAATTGCCGAGCAAGCAGCCGGCAGCGGACAGACACGGACGGAACTCGAAACCACCCCTGCTGCGTGGTTGCCCAAGCGCAACTCGCCAAACCAGCTCAGTTCCACCCATAGGTCGGCAAACCCACTCATTAGTCGACTCACTCAGACTCACTCAGACTCAGATGAAGCCCTGAGTCTGAGTTCCCTGCGAGTCCGGGTGAGTAATATGGTGAGTTTGAGTCCGAGTGAGTCTGGTTGGAGAACACTTTAGTGAGTCTGAGTTGGAGTGAGTCCAGTTGAGGAAAATATTGGTGAGTCTGAGCCCGAGTGAGCACTAGGCGCAAAAACATATTTCTTTAGTGAGTCTGAGTGAGTTCCACATTTTGTTGCCGACGTATGGTCCTATATACTCATCTTCAGCATTACTATCAGTGTTATATCGACTTACGTTTATACTGAAGTCTATTCACACACATCGCAGCACGTTAGCACCCATACGCCACCTCAGTATTTAATGATCAGAGATGTGAATGAGGGGAAGGGGTGCCATGATCTCCCCTCGCAATTTCTTTCATGGGAAGTTCCTGACAAAAATATCTCGTTTGAGTCACGTATTTCACACAAATATCCTTACTGGATCGATATATGATAATGCTGATATTGATATATGATGATAACTTCTATTTGAGGGTACAAGATAGTAGAGCACTGATTCTGTGATAAATTGGCGTTAAAGAGGATGGACATCATGATCTTAAAAGCTAATCCTACGACAACGAACTCATGAGTCGACTCACTCAGCCTCACTCACATTCAGGTGAAGCCGTGAGTTTGAGTCTGAGTGAGTCCGGCCGAGTAATATGTTGGTGAGTTTGAGTCTGAGTGAGTGCGGCTGAGAAAAAGTTTCGTGAGTCTGACTCCGAGTGAGTCCAGCTCAGAAAAATTTTAGTGACTCAGAGTCTGAGTGAGCCCTCAGAGCAAAATATATTTCTTGAGTGAGTCTGAGTGAGCTCCATTTTTTTGCCCACCTATGGTTCCACCTGACCAAAAGAACGGGCCAAAAAGGGACTGCAACAACCTAGTTATTCGCAATGGGGGCTGGACGACATGAGAAATGTACCATACATGGCCGCAAAATGCAATCTCTGCTAAGTACCTTCTTTCCAACAGTGGGAAATTGTACTCTTCCGCTTTCCGGACGTGTCTTTTTACATCCTCGAGAACTGACACCGCACTAGAAAAATGATAAGTGGCTTATTTTTTCCTTCGTGTTATAATTACGGTGGCCCGTCTTTTATAGCGCAGCTCTTAGGCGCCCGCTCCTGCGTTGAGCGGCGTCGCCGTCGCCGCCGGTGGCGTAACCGATACACATGAAACAATGAAAAAAAAAACAGTATCGCAAGGGATTTGAACCTGGGCCCTCTGCATGGCAGTTGAGTATTCTACCAAAAAGCCACGCTGGTGCTTGAAACTCATTTCCAAAAAAATCACGCCATATCAAATAAGTTATTGATGATTGAGGAGCTGGCTCGGAGATAATCGGGTAAACCGTGAATGCTCCGTACAATTCCTCTACTGTCACATGAAGACGTGACACGTTGTTATAGTAGCGATTGTGGTGAGGTTGTTGTCGAACTACAAGCGGTCGCAGACATTACAGCTGTGGCCGACGAAATCGCGCTTGAAGCGCGCGTCGGCGCCACCAACTCAGGTGGCGACCGCTTTCGGCGCTTAGCCGCTGCATTTCGCGCCCGTATCTCTTCGAGGTTCTCTTGGCGCTGCTTCGGCTTCGCGGGCTTGTATCTCGGGATCCGCACGACACTCACGTCTCTCTGCGGCCTCGCGAGCTCTCACCGCAGGGTCTTGGCGGTGAGCACGCGCTACCGCTGCCTTGCGAACCCTCCGCTCCGCCGTCTTATCTTCTTCGTTCATGTTGTTAGTATCGAAGCGCACTGACTGACGACTGTCGAAAGAGAGAGGAAGCGCGCAGTTGTGGCACTCTAGCGGTCTCATATCCTATAAAACTAGAGCACGTGGTGAACTGGAGCGAGCGCCGCATGCTACAGCTGGCTACGCTATATGTGGTTTTGCCTGCGTTATTATCATCATCAAGGCGCTCGAAGAACAAGAGGAAGAAGACTTCTCTTTCGCGGGAGCTGCGCCTGCAGCGGTCGCCTCTGGAACTAAGGTTACGGCGTGGGGCTTCGCCCCAGCTTAAGAACCTGCCGAGCCAGCTCATAAAAGACTCTATACAGGTGTCATGTCGGGCAAGGAATCGCGTTAGCGTATGTAATATAGCGTGGCAGAAGAAAGAGTAAAATAACAACCAGTCAATGCACAATGCTAATTGCGCAACGAGCATCAACAAAGTGCACACAATACCTTACAGATGTGTAGCGGGTACCTCGCTTATCCGCAGAAAGACGAATAATGGCGTAGTGGGGGCTGTCCTACTTCACAAAAATTATGATTGATGGTGTAGTGGATACCTTGCATCTGTACTTGTATTAGTGCCCCAAGAGAACTTTGAACGGGCTCTAGAAAGGCCGCTCTTCCAGTGTTCGATGGGCCTGTGCTGCGTGTTCCGCGCAGCCCTGGCCTTTTAGAGCGCAGCTCTTAGGTGTCCGTTCCTGCGTTGGGCGTCAGCGTATACCACAGAGCGAACGAGAACGAAAAAGAGTGAACGCGTAGCATTCGAGCTGTGGCAGTTTGTGTGGCAATATGTAACGAATGTTAGATATTGCCACAAAGCCAAAACTTCAAACACAGTTGGCGTTGCCCCAATACGAAGCTTCGATCAGAATTTACATTATGCAGTATCGTAATCGTCGGGGAATTTTTCATTTTCTCGTTTATACACGAGGATTTCAGTCACTCCCTGCTCGCGACAACCTAACATAAGATAGTTACTTTGTTTGGTATGTGCTGCCTTGAATCAGAACGTCCATCTGGTACGTTTTGCCGCAAAAACATACTAGCGTAACCGCAGATGTGTGCGTGATTCGCACCGACTGGCTAAGCGGTTAGTCATATCTATGCAGAAAAGATCATACGTCTGAACTGCACACAGAACGTTTCAGTTTTCGTCACCCGTATCCACATAATTTCTGTCCTTGTTTACGTTACGCGTACTGCAGCCGTTCACTCTAGCTGAAACGACCATTAGGGTTAGAGCTTCGTGCGCCACGATCACCGTAAGGACGTGGATATTCAATTACGAAGAATTTAATACCGTTCGAATGTAGTTTCGATCATAAGTGACTTAAGCAAGGTCATATTTGTTTCTTCGACTTCACAAATCAGAAGCAAATATCGCCAAGATTGAGGGTTGTGAACAAATCTTATATTTCAGTTATTGTGCTGCCGGTGACGTACGGCTTTCAGCGGTATGAGCCCATATGGAAGACATGACTGCCAGAATAGGCTGATGTTGATGATCAGTTTAATACTAATGTCATATTGTGTCGCGAGTGATGAGTTCTTTCGATGCAGTTATATGAACTACATTCACGACACTCGATAACACACTTCAGAGAAAGCGCGCACGCGCGTTGTACAGATGGTTGTTTTAGCGTATACGCATGTCAGTCGCCTAACTCAAAAAGTTAAACTTGATATGTGCTGGACAAGAATAGAATAATATTTTGAAAATGTTGGATAAATTTAACGCTCGGCGTCTCGCGATCCAATACCAAATTTTATATGAAGCCCACCCAGCACGCCATTTTTTTTCAATGTACCGCCAGTGGTCCCAATGCGCGGTAAGACACTGGACCACACTGTACAGAATTCCCAGTGCCTTTCAGCGTACTGGGCGGCAGCATTGGCTACGCTATACACTGTGTCTCAGTGCCCCCCAGCGCGCTGTGGGACACTGGGACACACTGTACAGCGTTTCCAGTGCCGCCCAGTGCTTTGAAAGACATTGGGAGACACTGGAAACACAAGTTTTTGTTTCCTTTTTTTGGATAGGGCGAGCTAATGTTTTACTGCAGTGAATATCAGTTTTGCAGACTCCAAAAAAAAGCGAGTGGGGGGGGGGGGACTTTTCTATATCGCCGCAGTGGCGTCAACCATTTTCCCATTTGAAATTGCCCGTAGAATCTCTGAACACATTCTCGCAATGTTTCTGCATGTGTTCGTTAATACAGATAAGGAAGCCACAGCCAATATATATTACTATGCCAATGAGCAGCATGAACATATTTAGCTAGAGGACGTGGGTTCGATTGCTGGTCGTGGCGACCACCTGTCAAGGGGGGTGAAATGCTGAAACGTCTATGTATGTAGAGCTAGGTACATGTTAAAGAACCTTTAGCGGCCACCAAGAATTCACACGGTCCTTAATGCATGCGCCTGACGATTCGAAAAGATAGTAGGATTGAAAGTTGGGCGAGTTGGCTCGGATTCGTTGCTTGAAAATGCGCGGAAAGAGGGTCACACGAGAAAGGCGATAAGCACAGGACAACGCGCTACTTACGAGTAGCGCGCCGTATACTATTGGATCGTCGCAATGGTTAGTAGCTCGTCGTCCTATGTTTATCGCCTTTATCGTGTGACCGTCTTTCCGCGCATTTTCAAGCAATGGATTTGAAAATTAACCAACCCATGCGATTGCATTATGTAATCATCATCATGATAATCCAGGCTTGAAAAGTGACGTGAAACTGCGTACATTGTCAATGCTGTGGGTTATGATGCTGATGAATTATAGCTCAGCCCTTTTTAATGGGTTGTCACCTTTCCACCACCAACTAGTTACGCGACTCACATGCTCTGACGCCCCATGCTTTTGGCCCTCGATATTACATCTCTATACTTCATTTCATGACCGACTTAACGACTGTATAGTGTCTTTTTCAAAGGGCTTTTAAGCACTTGCGTGTCTCTGTTATAGAAGACTTAACAGCTACGTGGAATACCTAGGTTAAATTCCGGGCTGGACATTGATACACTTTTGCTGTCACCGTCAACGCCGCCGTGACAATTCGTGTAAAGTACAAATCGATAACACCGCCTCATTCGTCGTGCATTCTCTGTGCGAGTGAAAGCGTGCGAGTGCAGCCAACACCCTCTAGAAATGATCTTATTTTACTAGAAGTTATAAAATTTGGGGCACGCTTAAGCTTAACCTTTAAGAATTGAACGCGATAGCGATATCTTGCCCCTAGTGCGTACTTGGACCACTACGCGTGTGTAACGGGATGCGCGCACTAAGGTGTGTACCTTATATAATAGGTAGCATGCTTTAAACTAGGAGCAATTAAGCGCGAGAAACGTTTTCGAAGTTCTGACGCACCCACTACATTGTCTTAAGGGAATACACGCACTAATGTGCGTGGCTTTTGTAACGGGTGGCTGGCTTTAAACCACCAAGTCGTTATGATATTCACATGGTGTGACGCCCGATGGCAAGGAACGCTTGTACAACGCAATACTACTGCGATATTACATCTCGTGCTGTGACACCTGTATACAGGACGCGTATTTTTGTGAAGCATCAAAGTTACTTTCACTGCATTTCCCAGCAGAGGCGTGGCTGTGTGGTAGAACATTTGCTTGCCACGCAGACGGCCTGGGTTTGATTCTCACTCGGAGCCAACATTTTTATTACTTATTTTATTTGCAGCTTTCTTGAATTTTCTGTCACAGACAAGATGATGATTTTTCGCATACAACCAATCACGCCGACACCGACACCGACACCGGAATTTCTGCGAAACGAGCTCTTTAACGCTATCGCGTTAATACGTCACATGTTTATTATACTTCGCTCTGATGGCGTATGCCTTTAGTTGTTGTATTAGCAACAGCCAATCGCTGGGTTTACCACCCAACATGGTAGCACCCATGCAGACATGACCACCATCTCCGATCCCAATTCAGACTTGCTATTACTGTCCTGGCAGCAATAAATATATGGAGAAATTGGCTACCGCTTTGTGTCCTCTCACGTTGGGGACAAAGCGTCAGGTATGTTCTCTGATTACTATTGAGGTGAGCTGTGTTTATTTAGCCATGCCTGCGAAGCATTGCCTCCAAGAATTTGAGAATGAATCTTGGAAACACTGCAAAATGCCAACGAATATATTGCCACGCCCACTCTGAATATGTCGCCACGCTTCTGCGTTGATTATCAGCGAATGCACAAAATCACGAAGAAGGACGTGTACCCCCTCCCACGGATAGACGACACCCTGGATCGACTTCACAACGCGATGTACTTTTCGTCGATGGACCTCAAGACCGGCTATTGGCAGATTGAAGTAGACGAAAGAGACCGAGAAAAGACCGCCTTTATAACACCCGACGGCCTCTTTGAGTTCAAAGTCATGCCGTTCAGTCTTTGCTCGGCACCTGCGACGTTCCAACGCGTCATGGACGCCGTACTGGGCGGATTGAAGTGGCAGACGTGCCTTGTGTATTTTGACGACGTCGTCGTGTTTTCCTCGACCTTCGACGAGCATCTCCGGCGGCTAGAGGCAGTAATTCAAGCACTCAAGACCTCTGGACTGACCCTAAAGCCAGAAAAGTGCCGATTCGCGTACGACGAGCTCTTGTTCCTCGGTCATGTGATCAGCAAGTCTGGAGTGCGCCCAGACCCACGGAAAACAGCTGCCATCGCCGACTTTGCGCCACCCACCGACAAGAAGGCCGTGCGCCGAGTTCTCGGCTCATGCGCCTATTACAGACGCTTCGTCAAAAACTTTTCACGCATCGCCGAACCACTGACGCTTCTGACTAACGTGGAATTCAGGTGGGAAACGGAGCAAGTGCAAGCCTTTCAAGAACTTAAACGACGCCTGCAGACGCGACCCATACTTGCGCATTTCCACGATTGCGCCGATACGGAAATACACACCGACGCAAGCAGCTTAGGACTCGGTGCTGTACTTGTGCAAAAGACTGACGGGCTTGAAAGGGTTATCAGTTATGCTAGCCGGTCACTATGCAAGGCAGAAGCCAACTATTCCACAACAGAAAAGGAATGCCTCGCCATCCTCTGGGCTACGTCAAAGTTTCGCCCCTACCTCTGTGGCAGGTGCTTCAAGGTTGTCAGTGACCATCACGCCTTATGTTGGCTAGCTAACTTGAAGGACCCTTTAGGTCGTCTCGCACGATGGAGTCTGAGGCTTCAAGAATTCGACATTACCGTCGTGTACAAGTCCGAACGAAAACACGAAAACACTCTGACGCCGACTGCCTGTCTCGTGCCCCCGTCGACGCGCCGCCGCAAGACGACGACGATGACTGCTTCCTGGGAAATATAAATGCCGACGACTTCGCCCAAAGGCAACGAGCCGACGCGGAACTGGGGGGCCTTATGGATTACCTCGAGTGTAAGACCGCCGTTGTTCCGAAGGTATTCAAGCGAGGACTGCGGTCGTTTTTCTTACGGAACGGCGTTCTCCTGAAGAAGAACTCGCCACTTCGTACCGACTACCTTCTCGTCGTGCCCTCATCATTGCGACCAGAAGTCATCCAGGCCCTACACGATGACCCGACAGCTGGACACCTTGGTGTTTCCCGCACGCTCGCCAGAATACAGGAAAAATACTACTGGCACGCCTTACTGCCGACGTCGCCCACTACGTTAAGACTTGCCGAGATTGCCAGCGACGGAAGACACCGCCGACTAGGCCAGCGCGACTTCTGCAGCCAATCAAACCACCTCACCGGCCGTTCCAGCAAATCGGGATGGACCTACTGGGGCCGTTCCTGACATCAACTTTCGGCAACAAGTGGATCGTCGTAGCAACTGACTACCTCACCCGCTACGCCTAGACAAAGGCCTTGCCCAAAGGCAGTGCCGCCGAGGTAGCCAAGTTCTTCGTGGAGAACATCGCCTTGCGTCATGGCACCCCAGAGGTCCTCATGACAGACAGAGGTACCGCCTTTACTGCGAACCTAACTCAGGCGATCTTCAATTACAGCGAGACGAGCCACCGCCGCACCACCGCCTACCACCCGTAGACCAATGGCCTCACCGAACGTCTAAATAAGACCATCGCCGACATGCTGGCCATGTAGGTCGACGTTGAGCACAAGACATGGGACGCCGTCCTTCCGTACGTGACCTTCGCTTACAACACGGCCGTCCAAGCAACAACGCAGATGACGCCGTACAAGTTGGTCTACGGAAGGATCCCGGCGACGACGCTCCACGCCGTGCTACCGAACGTCCCCGACGAAAAAAACCTCGACGCTGCCGCTTACTTACAACGTGCCGAAAAAGCTCGACAGCTCGCTCACCTGCGCATCAAGACCCAGCAGTACACCGACAGCCGTCGCTACAATCTTCGACGACGCTTCGTGGAATACCAGCCCGGCGACCGTTTTTGGTCCGGACGCCGATACGCCGACGTGGGCTTAGCGAAAAACTCCTTCGGCGATACCTCGGGCCATACAAGGTTCTTCGACGTCTCGGCGCTCTTGACTACGAGGTCATCCTGGACGGCATTACGAACTCCCAGCGACGCCGCGCACGACCTGAAGTCGTCCATGTCGTGCGCCTTGAGCCGTTTTTGGCGCGTTAGCGAACCTGGGGACTCTACTTTTTCCTTGCCCCACCACGGTGGTCTAGTGGTTATGGCGCTCGACTGCTGACCCGAAGGTCGCGGGATCGAATCCCGGCCGCGGCTGCTGCATTTTCGATGGCGGCGAAAATGTTTGAGGCACGTGTACTTAGATTTAGGTGCACGTTAAAGAACCCCAGGTGGTCGAAATTTCCGGAGCCCTCCACTACGGCGTCTCTCATAATCATATCGTGGTTTTGGGACGTTGCACCCCAGATATTGTTATTATATTATCCACTCTTTCCTTTCTTATTGCAATTTATTTATGCACTTGTTTTTTTTCTCTTTGTTATTTCACAAGCATCGGGACGATGCTTTTTCAGAGGGGGGGCAATGCCACGCCCACTTCTTGTATTCGGGTTTGACCAGCAAGGACGGTTATCAACGCTCGACGCTGGCTGCGAAGCAGTGTTCGAGAAGCTTCGCGATTGTAGTAGATCGTTTTGTTAAGAGTGCGCGCCGCACGCGAATGTTCGAGCTTTGTTGAGAGATAACGCCGCCACCAGCGATATTGCTGGAAAGTTCGATAGCGCCTGTATAAAAGCCGACGTGCTTGACCGCTTGTCAGTTGATCGACTGTCGACGCTCTATTCGCCGCTATCAGTGTATTGCTCTAGTTTGACTTTCAGTTTCTCGGCCACAAGTTAGGCCAAATAAACAGTTTCATCTCGGACGTGCTGACTGCTGTCTTCGTCGACGTCACGACCACGTGACAATATAAGATTAATTAATCCATTTTTGAAGCAACGCAGATGGGCAAAAAATCCAATGGAACAGTTCTCGATCAGTTTGAAAAACATCCCAGTGACGTTTCTAGCTTTTTGTCTATTAATTATTGGCGTTTTTTTATTTATGTCAAATGCCCGGGAAATACAAAAATACACCACGTGACATGGTGCGCGCCACTATGTGCGCCGTGCATGCAATCATCCCCAGTGTTCCTCCTGCAAACCACCACATCATTTGGCCTGCTGCGCTGCCGTTTCAAAGGTGACATGGCAGCGACGAGGGTGGCGGCGGTGCGATGACGAACGTGCTGCTAGCGGCAGCACGAGCCATAACCGCTGCGTCTGCTTATCACTGTCGCCGCGAGAAAGGCATATTGCAACGGTAGCGAAGCTTCCATAGAAGCACATACGTTCAAAAAATGGCGGCTCATCAGCTGCTCATGGGGCTTAGTGCCATCTGTGTGAGGAGCGAACACTTCCGACGGAACAAAAAATAAAGCGAATGTGACGCAACATCCCCTACTTAAGTGACGTCATTTTATTGGCCCTAGCGCGAAATTTGATCTAAAAAATTTGCCGTGGCTTAACTCGGCTATGGCAGGATGTACCTAGCGTTAGCAAAGGTTCAGCTGATTATTCTTAGCCTTCCAGATTGTCTAGGATTATCAGCCTTTTCTGTTCATTCTTCGTACGCTGAACCGCTAATTGCCAAGCAACTACTTCGGGATCCAGTGATATAGCTTAATAGAATGCGTTGCTGGACGAGTTGGTGCATTGTCTGAAAATAAAAGCAGAGTGTCCCGTCTTTTTTGCGCTCTGCTTTTATTTTAAGCCAATGAGATAAGCTTCTCAGCTCTTCTGCGCCGTCGAGCAGCATTTGCGCTCTCCATCTCCATGGCGATACCCACCTGCAAACGCCAGTCAGATGTGCTATCAAGCGGCGCCATCGCAGTGTCAGACGGCGACTGCACAGCGAAGGCGAATAGCTGCGCGCGCGCCGGCGCCACTGTGTCTATGGCTACGACGTCACTCCTCTCGAATGCGGCGCAAACCAGCAGCGGCGAGCCACGTGGCGGTGGCGGAGTCTGCGCGCGCGCCTACGACGCCATTCCTCCGGAACGCGCATACCAGCAGCAGCGAGCCGCGCGCGACGGTGTCGGAGAGCGCGCGAGATACCAGCTCCGGTGACCCAGCTGTGTGGCATCACTGATCCTCGCGTATGCGCAGCACGGCTCACGACCATCCACGCGAAATCGGCTCCGGCAAGGCAAGTGTAGCTAACGCTACAAAATTCTTTTCGTAGGTCCCTGATCGCTAAGGATCGAGTCGCGATACCCAGGTTTCTTAAAATGCACATTGATTGTGTGCTTCAGTTCTGTCCTGAAGAAACGACGCCTAGTCACGCCAAAATTATTACATTTCAGGTTTACTCAATGGTTGTTAAATATTATGCTTGTCAAGAGGAGCGTAGACGAAGAAGTGACAAGCGAACGTGGGCCCGAGCGCGCGTCCGCATTCCGTTTTTAGTTTTTTTTACCCAGCGTCAAATAAACAAACGTTCTCTACTTCGGCTCCGCTTCCTGGTTTTCAACAGTATGGTGCCGTGACCAGGATATGAACCTGCGTTATTCCCCCAGGCCAACCCCTGGCGATGAAGCGAGCTACCTGAAGAGGACGGCCGATCGACGCGATCAACGCGACGACGCTGGGAGAGAAACCAAGAACGATCCACGTCATCACGAGCCTTCGATTCCCGACGTGACGACATGGAAAGGCTACGACGGAAACGTGCTACCGTTCGAGCTTCGGTCACCAGGATCATGAACGACATTACGACTCTTATGCGGACGGAACCAACGTCAACTGGTGAGCTAAACGATCATCTTAACCTATTGAAGATAAAGGAAACGATGCTCGCGGAACTTGACAACCAAATAGAAGAGCATGTCACTGACGATAACCTTGAGGATGAGATTAACAGCGTCGGGCAATATCAAGATTCTATCGTCCTCGGAAAGTCCCGCGCTGAACGCATTTTGTCCTGTCCTCAAGCTGTAGCTACGCACGCATCTCACGATGATTCTCATCAAGCATGTGCACAGATTAAACTACCTACGCTCGATCTACCGAAGTTTAATGGAGACCCAATTAGATGGCCTGAGTTTTGGGATCAATTTGAGTCAACTATTGATCAGAACCGCCATCTGGCAGACGTGGACAAATTGAAATACCTCCGGAGCTACCTGTCGGATAAAGCGGAAGGTGTCATCGGTGGCCTGGCCACAACAGACGAAAGTTATAGCGCAGCTATAGATCTTCTCAAAGAAAGATTCGGCCATCAGTCGCTGATTGTTTATGAACACATGCGCCGGCTTCTAAACCTTCGTAAAGTCCGCTCATGCGAAGATTTTGAAGGGCTTCAAAGGCTGTATGAAGAGGTAAAAACCCGTGTGAGATCCCTTCGTAACCTTGGAGTCGAAGAAAAAGAGTACGGAGTGTTACTGAAAACAGCAATAATTCAAAACCTTCCACAAGAAATGGTGTTCCGTTATACTCAGCGCACCTTGTCTTCGACAAACTCAAGCGGTACTCGTGACCAACTAGATGAATTGTATATTCTTCTAGACTTCTTAAGCCTCGAAGTAAGAAGCCGGGAACAGGCTTTGCTGCTGACGGATGACCACAGAGAACGAGTCTTAACCGGAAAACCAAAATCCAACGACCATAACCGAGGTTCTGCGTCTATGTTAGCTGTAAAACTTGAACCATAGAGTTGTGTTCTATGTGGTGGCAAAGATCACTCGGTGGATGACTGCCCATCTGAGATAACATGAGATGAGAAAAAAGAGAAACTGCGCAAGTTGGGATGTTGCTTCCGATGCGCTAAACCATTTCACAGAGCGAAAGAATGCAGAAGCTGGAAGAGGTTAAGCTGCGCGAAATGCAAGGGACGACACATCACAACGATGTGCGACCCAAAATGGATACACAAGAATAACGAAACGCAGACCACTGTATCCACCTCTACTACAGAATCGCTAAAGAGCACAGTACTTCTGCAGACCGCGCAAGTTTGGGCTCTGGGCACTGAAGACAAACGCCTTGTAAGAATGTTAATTGATGGTGGCAGTCAACGTAGCATCATCACGGAAGAGTTGTCTAGGAAGCTGAAAGCCACCGTGGTAGCCGAAGAGCAGCTTACCATCTCTGGATTCGGAAACATTTCTGCACCTCGCAAATATTATCGGAGAGTACGCGTTACGCTGCATAGCCAGAACGACGCAAACTCGATTGAAATAGAGGCTATAGAAGTCCCAGAAGTATGCAGTGACTTGTCAGCACTGACACAGACAAATGTGCTTGAAAGGGTAAAAGACAGGGACTTACGCTTGGCTGATGTCACCGTATACCAGGTCTCACATGAGCCTGGCATATGCGTGCTTATAGGAGCTGACTATTACTGGCAACTCGTCAGCGGAAAAATTCAGCGACTGGACGACTCCTTAACCGCCATCGAAACAATCATGGGATGGACACTACATGGAGATACCAGAAGTGTGCCAAAGTTCCAGCCAGAAACCTTAAGGACCTTCAACATGCACCTGATAGGAACCAACGTCTCACAGCAACTGAGGGCTTTCTGGGAAGTGGAGCATCTGGGACTGGACCACGAAGAAAGACATTCGAAAGATGACGAATACGTCCTTAAGAACTTCATGGAATCAACTGTTAAAACCAATGGACGCTACGAAGTTGAACTCCCTTGGCGCAGAAATTATTCCGAGCTTAAAGACAACCGGGATGTCGCTTTGAAGAGGCTGGAGTTTCTACAAAGAAAGCTGTGTCGAGAACCACAGTTTCACAAGGAATATGACACTGCAATAAGGAGTTACTACAACTATGGCTTTGCTGAGAAGGTCACAACGAGCAGTACTAGCGGGCATGTCACGTACTACATGCAACACCGAGCGGTAGTGAGACATGACAGAATTACAACAAAAGTACGGGTGGTGTTCGACGCCTCATCTAGCGCTTCGGACTCTCCTTCTCTCAACGATGTCTTGTGGACAGGGCCTAATTTGAATCCCAACATACTTGACTTACTGCTGAAGTTTCGCAGCTTCAAGATTGGAATCTCCGCCGACATCAAAAAAGCTTTTCTTCAAGTGTCACTGGCTGAACACGACCGAGACGCGTTTCGCTACTTTTGGTTTGAGGAAGGGTCTACTAACCTCGAAGAATTGCGCATGACAAGGGTTCCTTTCGGTGCCTGCAGCAGTCCTTTTCTCCTTGCGGCAACTCTGCGACACCACTTTCAACTCATGGAAGACAAGTACCCTTCGACTGCCAAACTGTTGAAGGATCATTTCTACGTAGATGATTTGGTCATCGGAGCACAGAGCAAAGACGAAGCACAGCAAGTCGTCAACGATTGCTTCAGTATTTTGGAAGAGGCGGGGATGCACCTAACAAAGTGGACGACAAATGATGGACACTTACGAAACTATTACAACAGTAAAGACATAAAGATACAGTTCGATGTAGGAAACGGAAAGAAGATTCTTGGACTTGCATGGGACACTGAGAAAGACATCTTAAAGCCATCGCTAAATAAGATGCTTGAATCGTTAAGCGAGCCAAAGGTTACGAAGCGACAGATTCTAAGCTTTGCTTCACTCATGTACGATCCTTTCGGATTCTTAGCGCCCTTCGTTCTGGTGGTGAAGGTATTAGTACAAAGGCTGTGGATACAGAAATACACCTGGGATGATCCTCTACCCGAGTCTATTCTACTGGAGTGGACAGCGTGAACTAAAGGCCTCCCAATAGTTAATCAGTTGGAAATTAAGAGACATTTTGGTCAATTCCTCCTGGGCAAGAATGTTCGGGTTGCCATCCATGCCTTTAGCGACGCAAGCCCTGCTGCGTATGGCGCCGTGCTCTACCTTCAGGTACGAGACATCAATGGAGACATAACAGTTCAGCTACTGATAGCCAAATCGAGAGTCGCACCTCTACAAAATATGCCTGTCCCACGACTAGAGCCTATGGGAGCGCTTGTTGCAGCTCGACTTATTGCAACAGTGTAACGTGCCCTAAACCTAGTGGGCGTTGAAACAGTTATGTGGACAGACTCCATGATTGTGATTCATTGGCTACGAAGTTCAACGAAGCGCTGGAACAGTTCGTAGCAAACAGTGTTACGGAGATACTCTCCCTAACCGAAGTGAATATGTAGAGACATTGCCCAGATGATCAGAATCCAGCCGATTTGCTGTCTAGAGGAGCCACCGCGGAAGAACTCTTACAAAGTTCGCTTTGGTGGAAAAGACCAAACTTTCTTCACACTGAGGCGACATTCGGCAAACCCTGCTACAGCGAGGATACAGTCGACATAGAAGAGGAAACGAAGTGTTTGAATGCAGCTGTACGACCAGAACCTATGATTGTAAACATCGATGACTACAGCTCTTATAACCGACTGATGCGTACAACTGCGTGGATACAACGTTTCACTAGGAATTGCCGACATGCAGACGCCAGAAAGAAAGGGCCTCTAGACGCAACCGAATTACAAGAGGCCGCAATTTATTGGATACGTCGAACGCAAGATAAAGTATTTGGATCAGATGTACGTGGAATGGACATTGCACTTCAGCGGTTCAGTCCCTATCACGACGAATTAGGGCTTCTTCGCTTGGGAGGTCGACTTCAGTTCAGCAACCTCCGTGAAAGTTCCAAGCACCCTATTCTGCTTCCAGCTTCAGACACATTCACAAAATTGTTGGTGAAGAAAGAACATCAACGACTTTTACACGCTGGACTCAGTTTTCTTTTAACGGAATTGAGAGAAAGATTCTGGATACTGAGAGCCAGGCAGGTTGTGAAGAAAGTCATAAAAGAATGCACCGTCTGCCGACGATATTCCTGCAAGCAATACTCGGAGCCTTTCGCACCCCTAACAGCAGACCGTGTCCAGCCTTCTCCACCTTTCGAAGTCTGTGGTGTAGATTTTGCTGGACCCCTTCTACGAACAGATAATGGAGAAGCTACGAAAAAGAGTTGCATACTCATCTTCACATGTGCAGTCGTCAGAGCGGTTCATTTGGAGCTCGTCACCAGTCTTACTTACGACAAGTTCGTACTAGGTTTCAAACGGTTTGTGGCACGACGAGGCATCTGTAGGATAATTTACTCCGACAATGCCAAGACCTTTAGAAAGGCCTCAAGTGAGATTCAGCGGCTTCATGAGTTAATGGAATCGCAAGAAGTACAATCGTATCTCGGATGTCACAAGATCATTTGGAAATTCATCACTGAACAAGCTCCCTGGTGGGGAGGGTTTTGGGAAAGACTTATTAGATCCGTGAAGTCTACATTGAAGAAAACACTGGGAAATCATTTCTTTAATTACGAAGAACTTTCTACCATCCTCATTCAAGTTGAAGCTATGATAAATTCACGACCGATTACATTTGTGTATACAGAATCCTCTGAACCAACTCCACTTACGCCAAGTCATTTCCTCATAGGCCAAAGATTGACTATGCTTCCTACAGACAATGTGAGCACACCAGCCGAAGAAGCGTCGTCGTCACGCGACATACTTCAACGAAGATGGAAACATCAAGAACAAGTGTTAAACAATCTCTGGAACAGGTGGCGACGAGAGTACCTCCAAGAACTTCGTTCAGCTCATGTGAATGAAACTACAAGCACAGAATCCATGAAGACAGGAGATATCGTACTGATAAAGGAATTAAATTCGCTGCGGCAATTGTGGAAGATGGGACAGGTCACCGAAGTATTTCCGGGCAGCGACGGCAAAGTTCGCTCATGCAAGGTGCGCACTCCTGGTGGCACCACGTTGCGGAGACCAGTACAGATGTTGCAACACCTGGAATCTGCTGGACAAGATTCGGTAGCTCGGAAACAAGAGACTTGAAAAGAAGCAAGTCCCGCACACGTTGTTCGGCCGGGAGCTGTTAAATATTATTCTTGTCAAGAGGAGAGTAGACGAAGAAGTGACAAGCGAACGTGGGCCCGAGCGCGCGCCCGCATTCCGTTTTTTAGTTTTTTACCCAGCGTCAAATAAACAAGACGTTCTCTACTTCGGCTCCGCTTCCTGGTTTAAAACAATGGTCTCAATAACGCAATTTTATTGCACTGCACACGATGAGCACCAAGTGTGCTAATATGTACAGAAAGTGACCGGACACTACGTGCGCTATGTTTTGCCCAATGCTCCCATAAATTTGTGTTATAACGTCGACAGGCATGCGAATTGTAGTGCGATACATAACTTGGTGATATGCTCACCGATAGCAGTACTAATAGTAGGCACTGCGTGTTTACGAACGAAGCCGGGCTGCAGGAATACTGATTCACGAAAATCCAGCGAACACAGCATTCCAAACCTTATCGGATTAGCGGTTTCTTATCTAGAAGACATGGGTCGCCAGGCATACGTGTGTTCGTCCTTGCACAGCACATGGTTCCTGCGGGTACCGAAGCAAGCACTCGGCGGTAAATGTTATCCGCATCGTCCCGTTGCCCGTTGGACACCGTCCTGAACACGTTCACCAACGATAAAACGCACTTAACGACTACGCGCACAGCAGAAATAAATTCTCACGACAATAATTCAGAGAACGCGTACAAGTGCGGAACACCAAAACACATGAGGGGCGTGTCGTCGCAGACAAACTTTCTGAGAACGCCTTTTCAGACACGGCAAGGGCTGCACTGAACAATAATGGCGTGTACATCCATTCAGAGGGCGCTAAGAAAAACGTTTTGCGTAATAATTAGACACTGTCATGAACTCCTTTCACATTGATTCTACATAATTCTATTCGGGAAAAAATACGCAATTTGTAGAACATAAAGATTGCTTCGCCCTTGAATGGAACTTGGTTTTTCGCTATTAGTGTTTGTTCCCTCCACATATTGTCACGCTTCAATCGCTGCACCCATAACTGTCCTTGCTGATGACGCTGGCAGTGGGTTCTGAACCGCTTTTCGCCCGAAGCTTCGCGACCTATTTGGATCGGCCTTGCATATTGTTTGTACGCGGAACGTGAGGGCCACTCTTAGGGCCAATGCAATCACGGCGCGCAAGCGGGCATGTCACGTGGTTCGCGGGAATTTGTAAGAAGCAGAGAAACACCAATAATGAATAGGTGAAGAGGTAGAACCTGTTTAATCGGACATTTTGCAAACCGATCTACAACTTTGTCATTGGAATTGTTCGCCCAGCGTGGTTACTTTAGAAGTTAGTTATAATCTTGCCTAATTAAGCAGTTAGGCCGAACACAAAAAATAGTGCGATTTACCCCATGCAATAGTCAACATCATGCATTTGGTTGTTCTGTCCAAGAGCGCGTTGGAATATTTTCAAACTCTCAGTTGAAGTAGCTGGGCGCCTTGTATATGATGACTTCTTTGTACGAGCTCATAAAAATGCGTAAAACAAATTCGAGGACGATTGAGATTCGCCTTCAAGAGTAGAACGCAACAGCGTAATCGAGCCTCATGTGCATCGCCTTCTCAACTACTAGCCTCGCTTTTGTTCTCGGTGCATGCCTCAACCGTGTCCCAAGGAAACGAATGTCTGTGCGAGCAACATTGGCCCTTTCAAACTATGCTAGAATGCTTACTGCAAGTACAGTTCTTCAGCGCCCACAACGCCATCGCTCTTCCTCTTGCGAATCAGCGAAGAGCCCACTACGCGTCCGTAAGGCAACGCGCGAACCTACACAGCTGCTCACTTTTTTGATGCTCTTGCAGCTGATGATAATTAAATATATCTGAGCGCTTTGTAATGGGTATGCCTTTAAAGCACCCACTCGTTGGGCAATTCACATGTTTTGAAGCTTGGCGCGATTCTACGCTTCTGTCACGCATTATTACATGCGTTAATTAGACTTCTCCCACTACAAGACATCCATACAGTGTCTTTTTTTTCCTCTGTGGTAGAACACCTGTTTGACACGCAAATGACCTGTGTTCGATTCTCACTCGAACCAAATAGTTTTATTATTTCATAATAATAAACGGACAACGTTGACTTTTTTGCTCACAACGAACGACGCCGACACCAGAATTTTCTGAGAAACAAGCTCTTTAACACTATCGCGTTAAAACCGCCTTCTTGGCCAATTCCTCGAAGTGCCTTGTTAACCATAGTCGTAGAAGAAAAAGAAGACGAGCCTTTTTCACGCGTCGTTGGCAAGCAAACGCCAGCTCTACTGCTACATTCACAACTGCGTTATACGCTGCAGCTTGATCGGGAAGCGGACGACCAATCATGGGTAAGTGCGTCGTTGAAACTAGATCGCGAATGTAGGAAGTCACTAGTTTATTCGTAGGGAATGTTTTCTTTACAATACATAACCTGAACGACTCCCACAAGCAATAAAACTGCGGCAAGACTTTGATCTGGGCGAGTACGATCATACCAATTGGAAGGGACAGCGCGACTGAGACAAGATACGAAGAACACGTACTAGACATAGCACCCTTGCGTGGGGTGTGTTCTTCGACCCTTGTCTCAGGCGCGATGTGCCACGTGACCTTATAGCAATAAATCTGCGCTTGGAGATTTAATGTTTAATGACGAGAAATGTACACGCTCTAATGCCCTTTTGTTTCATGCGATAGCCACCATTGTAGCGCCGTGTTTTCCTAGCTTACTGGTAAATAAATTGCATTGGTTGCCACGATCAGATGTCGCGTTGTATTGTGGTTCAGAAAGTGTTATGGGGGTGTACAACACTGTTCACGATTAGCCTTTGGCTACCGTAGTTCAATTTTTTAGTTTATTTTCTTAAGGGCGCCAAATTCGCTTGTATGTACATCGTAGCAGTCAACATACGCTCCATGTCTACCAATATTCAATATTCCCAAAAAAAGACATATCCAGAGATAGGTGTCTTTACGGACGTGTTCTGTTTCGGAAAGCTGAAATGGAAAATATCCAAATGCTCCATCTTTAGGAAATCAAGCGAAACCTAATGGGCCCGAGTATTTTCTGCCAACTCTGAGTAACACGTGCAACGTGCGTGAAAGAGAGAAGGTCCTTCAGTATGGAGCTCTATGGCTGTAGCTCTGCGCAAAAAAAAAAAAAAACGAAAAAAAATATGGGGGAACGCTTAAGGTTCGCCTTTAAGAGTTGAATGCTATACCGATATCATGCCCTTGTGCGTACTTCGACCACTACGTGTGTGTAATGGAATGCGCACACTAAGCTCTGTGCTTTATGTAATGAGTAGCATGCTTTAAACCAGGAGCAATTATGCATGAGGAACTCTCATGCAATTGTGCATGAGAAGTTGCGATGCCCCCACTACGTGGTCTTAAGGGAATACAAGCAGTAATGTGTGTGCCTTTTGTAATGGGTGGCTGGCTTTAAACCACCAAGTCGTTATGATATTCACATGGTGTGATGCGCGATGGCAATGTACGGTTGCATCACGCAATATTACTGCGATATTACATCTCCTACTGTGACACCTGTATACAGGACGCGTATTTTTGGGAAGCATCAAAGTTATTTTCAGTGCACTTCCAAGCGGAGGCATGGGCGTGTAGTAGAACATATGTTTGCCACGCAGACGACCTGGGTTCGATTCTCACTCGGACCCAACATTTGTATTACTTATTTTAGTTTTCTTGATTTTTCTGTCACAGGCAATATGATGATTTTTCACTCACAAGCAGCGGCGCCGACACCGACGCCGACGCGGACACCGGAATTTTCGCGAGGCAATCCCTTTAACGCTGCAATCAGCTATTTGCACCTAAACGGATACACATAATTCATATTTCGCATTATTCGACAGAACGGTCAATGACGCAGGTGCAGAAGACGGCACTGCGGCTGTTTTTTGTTACAGATATATTCATATGACGGCGCAGCTTTAGCACACTGAACGACCTAATTATGAGTAGGTAGGTAGGATTCATTGGAGAAAATTTTGAAGCTTGCAGACACATACTCGAGACAACCGGACAATGAAACGACGAGCTTGTATTGTTTCAAATTTGTGCTGTTTTGATCTTTTGTCGTCTGTCTCTGTCTGCATGCCTTAAATTCTTTTATATTCACACATCATTGCTCTTAGTTTTATTTGGCTCAATTTACACGCTGGACTACACATCAGACGAATCCTTTGAAGTCAGCATTACACATGTATACAGCTCACTTGATGCGAGATTAGCGCCGCTGGATACACCGCTGTTATGTCAAACGGTTTTCTTATTATCTATAAAAATAAAAGCATTTTGCAAAGCGCCTAAAGTATTCATGTGTGCTCAGCAATCACATCATTTAATAAAGTTTTGCATACTGTAAGATGTTGGTGAAGATTTACAACTCGTAAACTATATTAAGACAATATAAACAACCGTCTACGGAATTGTCGATGTCGTTTTGTGGAAAGTGCGGTTGACTGTGCGAGCGTTACCAAAATAAACTCTTGAGGGGAAGCGTTGTCCTCGTAAAATGTTCGTCACTTTCTTGTGCCTAAAACGTCACTACTTGCATAGGCTAGGAGACATTCCTTGTTGTGTCAACAACTCGAGCAAGTCACCTGGTCTATATAAACAGCTGTTAAAGACGAGGCCGTATAGTATTATTAAAAATGGTTTTTTTTGCCTGACAAACCATAATTCCGATTGCCGAAGACAATGGAGAGGAAGCACCACGTCATGGACGAAACCGCAGTGCAAGACAAAGGCTGATCGTGATCCGCACGATTGCAGCGCAGAAGACGGGGTGAGAGTGCTGGTAACAATGATGCTGAAGGCTCTTGCTGGCGCAACTATACTCCGTTTCATACATAAAGTGCAGCGCTATCGAGGCAAGCGAGACTTCTTGCAGTAGATTGCGTTCGCACCTATAAATGGTGCAATAATTTTAACACCTGCAATGTGTTTTTTTTTCGTTCTTAGGCCGAGTAATAACGTAATAAATGAAGATGCTTAGTGCCTTTGAAATGAAGAAACCCCGTTATTTATACGGTTGCAAATAGGTTGTCCTGGATCACTTAGCGTCTTTTTATTTTCATTTCGTGGCTTCCGCCATTAGTTCCGGTAGCCTGCAGCCGGAGCCAATCACGGAGGTCCCGTTGACAAAGAAGAAATCGAAGCGCGAGGCACGCGGACTCGAACGTTTTGTTGACCGAACTTCTTGCATAGCTTCTACAGTGCTCCACCTGATCCAAGGTCAATTCATATAGGCCGCGAAACATGGAACGAAAAGGGATCGAAAACCTATTGCCATAGACATCAACGCCTGTGGTACGATTGAAGCGCGGCTAGGTCAAAGGAGGGGGGGGGGAGAGATAAACGAAAACCAAATACTCAATGGAAGCTTTTTGAATATTATTAATTTATATATGTCAAAGTAAACTAATATTTCCTTTACGGCTTATCTGACATTTAGCTAAACGATTGGCTGCCGTATTTTTTTGTTAGAATTTCGCTAAGTACTTTATGGCACTTTATGGCCTCATAAATGAGGTGGGGGTGGTATTGGAGACTGGCTTGTGTTTAGTTCGGCGCATTGTCGGTTCAACGACACATCGCTCACTTTTGCGCAATGGTTTCGCGCGTATATTCCGTATGTTATTTATTTGTGTATGTGATGTTTACTAGCGGGAAACTTCAGAGAAGCTAAACTAGCCCACAGAATGTGCAGATAACCACTCTTGTGACTGCAGACTGTATTCGCTGGCGCACGGCCGGCGTGCCCCCGCCTTTCGTGACGGAGAATGCGGCACCCTGAGTGAAGAAATGCCGTACTGTAAGGTTGCCAAAGTTATCCATTCGAGGCTGCTGTCTCACACGAATGGTGTTCCTGGATTGGACAACCTGAGTCTTCGAACTGTTGTGCTATGGTATTCGTGAGCCGTTCTAAGATTTTTTATTGAGATAGCAGTTATATGGTCAGTCTCGACGGGTTCTTGCCGTCGCCGTTGCCGTCGCCGTCATATCCTTCCGGTTTGAAGTCCAAATTGATAAGATCTCCCCGTGCATTGTTGTTCTACCGCGGGTAAAAGCTCGCGAGCGGGGGCGAAGAACGCGGCCGAAGCAGAGATCAAACGAGCCGGCCCGTTTCCGTCGCTCGCAGGGTGCATGCGACAACATCAGCCCGCTCGAGAGGCCTGCCGTCGAAGAAAACAGGAAAGGCGCCGCCATCTTTAACGACCATGAAAAATGACGCGAGGTGGGGAGCGGTGGGGGGTGGGGGGGGGGATGTTGTCGCGCGAGCAGCCACTACTTTGAACTTTGGATCTAAGGACGCGGTCGTGATCGCTGGCGCGCGCGCTATCTCGACAGCCGTCACAGCGGGCGGCTGGTATACCTTTATACGTGCTGCGATCTCAACGCGAAGTGACTATGCGGAGGGGATCTCTCTGGCGCGGCCGTATTCTCTTACACCAGCGTTTTGTATTACGCGAGATTGGATACAAAACAGTTAGCTACCAGTCTCTCTTCGTGTAACACTACAATTTGTTGCTATAGCATTCATTGCTTCGGCCTTGCGGTGAAAGTGACCTATTTTTATCTGCGAAGTGTTTTGGTGTGTATCGCACGTACACTATTCGGCTAATGAAACAAGCTTGCTTCCTCAATCGCGTAGTTATCAGAAGCATGTAAAACGTCCGCAATTAAAAAAATGGATTTCGCGCCATGTAGCGCAAATGTGCGACGTCGCCACCGCTTGCGGTTGTGACGTCGTATGTTTTTTTTTTTCTGCTTTCTGTTAGTTGCCCCCACGACACGTAGATAGAGACGGCGGCAACGAGCCGCCAACTAGTTGACACATAGGCTTCTCTGCATGTTTCGCCACCAGTTTACATATGCATTGCCTGATGTATGAAACGAAGCATAAGCTATCATAGAAGACACACTGGCAGAGAAGACGACGACGCAGGCAGCGATGGAGACTGGCCACTGCCGAGGAAGGCGGTGATACAGCCTTCTCTTTGCCAAGGAGGAATGTGTGCGAACCGCCGATAACGCGTCTCGCCAGTCGCCTTAAGGCTCTGTTATACTCCGACGTCCGACGCGAGCGCCCGCGAGAACGTTGCGTTTCGTCACGCCGAGCCGGCGACGCTACGCCAGGCGCAAATCGGTCTCCGCTACAGTCGAGCCGGCTCCAACGCGCCGGTGCGATCACATCTAGAGGAGCGCATGCGCAGTAAAGCGAAGAACGCCCGCGCCACCTGTCGGGAACCGACGAAGCAGCCCGCGAAGTAGGTTCCTGCACATGCGAGTTCGACGCGTCCGGCGCGAAATGCAGCAGGATCTATTCGGCGCCGAGCGACGCCCGAACGCGCCAGCAGCCGTCGGCCGCGTCGGTGGTCAGCCGACGCCGAACTGTAGAGGGATGTTTTTTGCTGACGTAACGTAGCCGTGACGCGCGCACGCGCGCGTCGACGTTACGCTGGAGTATATCAGAGCCTTTACTCGTCACGAGGCGACAAGTACATTCATACACATGACTGCGCATGATCCATGACGCGCGGTGAACATTTGTAAGCAAGGACTATGGGCAGCCAGAGAGGAGTGGCCCAACTTTTTACTTTACAGAGAGCAGTGGCCAACGCACGGATGTGTGGCTGTGTGGTTGTGCGCACTCCGCCGGGGCCAGGTCTCGTGACGTGAGAGCGTGTTCTGCTTTTAGAGCGAGGCTGTCTTAGTACACCCTGTGCAGTCGTTGGTGTTGGCGGTGTTGGCGTTCACTAGTCACGTGACCTGAGGAGCAACAGTGAGGCTTGGCGAAAACGGGGGAAGGGCTGTGCAGAGAGTGGCGATAGAGGCTCGCTCGCAGGGAGAGAGGGTGATAAGCGTCGCTGTGCGCTTGCTATGATGGCGAGGGGGAGTGGAGACCTAAAAGACTTGGGTGCAGCAGAGAAATGACTTGAGCCTAATAACAGGGGGACAATCCAGGACAATCCAAACCCTCCAGGATTGTCGGCTCGCACCATATAGTTTAACATAGAGCAACGAAGGAACAGAGAAAATAAGTAGAAAGACTGGAATTAGTACCGGGAATGCAACACCCGACAAAAAGGGGCGACGGCTCCGCTGTCCGACGGTTTTCGAAGCGTGGAACTGACTGGAATTTTTCGTTGTTGTTGTTGCTGTACGCCTTTAACCTATTTTTGAAATACTAATAAATGTTTTATCGAGTTCATGAATAGTCCCAGGACGGCTTGGAGAAACCTACACGGTTTTGCCGTAGTCCAGTTTGTTCTCCGTAGTCTTAATTTCAGAATCACTACAACCTGGCGTCGTAACGTAATTATTAAGGAATATTTTACTTCAAATGAACTGATTTCACATCGATATTACGTATATGCGATCCATACACTTCTTCTTATGATTCTGTTTTTCAAAATGCAGATCCGTACTCCGTGTCTGCCTTTGAAGTAACCGAAGGTAAGACCAATATCTGAATTTTTCTACGCGAATGTACGAATCGACAATGGCAAATATTTATGTGTGCAGTTTTAGTTTGCTTTGAAGGCCCGGTTCCATATTTCATGGGGCACTCTGGATTGAAATTACGTGAGCTCTGTTTATAAGCTCTCCTGCAAGGAAAATGCTGATATCCTCTCCTTGCCTTCCAATGGTTTTTTTTCATGCTATTTCTCTCCTCAATTAGGAAATTAAGATGGAAAAGTGAATGCATAGGCGCCTGTAAGTAAGGAAGGACGGCACCAAAGCAAGAAGTTTCGCTTCAACTTTCTTCCTTTGTTGGCTTATGCTTCGGTCCCATGGGACCGAAGCATGAGCCCACAAAGGAAACATGGTTTATTTGCGCGTATAAGGATGCATCCTTATACGCGCAAATAAACCATGCTTTATAATTCAGTCCTTACAGAGGATGAGCAGCGCTCCCTACTAAGCTCAGAAGATGACGTCTTTTCTAACGTGGTCCACATCTGTCCTGACTCTCTCATGCGAAAAGAAAGTAACGGCGCCAACGAGATGCCGAAGGCGGAAGTGAGATTTGACAATGTTTGAAGCAAGGCATGTGGTTGCGCTAGTCGGTTCATTGTTTCATAAAGCTTTTAAACTGCGTGAAGATGACAGGACGAAAACAGGAACGCATACGCACACACAAGCGCAGAACTGCCAAGTGACTTTATTACGGAAAGCAGGTGGTTTATAGGTTGTTCAAAATAACAAAACATAAGAGCAAGGAACAATCGCAGTGACAGAGGCTGAAGAAAATGAATCTAGAAGCCGTGGCGTCATCTGCGTCTAATGCTGACAGCGACTCTTTAGAAATTTTCTTTACTGGAAGAACCCAGAAGGTGGATTGTCCGCTCCGCTCGATTGTTTTGTAGAAGGATAGCTGGCAGTGTGTCGTCGATTCGTTCCTGAAGCAGCTGCTCAACATGATTGTGGGACATGACCCTTACATCATTCGTAGCTCTAAAGACTGTGCAGACGCTGGAAAAAGAACTGCACCGCGCTACCACGGCATTTTCTGTTGACGCGGAAGATCTTTTTTATTCTATACCACACGATGGACGGTTTAAAGCCATCAGGGAAAGTGTTGAAGAGTTTGGCGAGGTAGATTTTGAAAATGCAGCCGGCTTTAGCAGAGAAAATTTTTGTAAATGATACAGTGTTACATAAGCTCGACCGCTGCCTATGACGATGGGCACTATTTTATACAAAAATCCAGTATTTGCATTGCATCTTCGGTTGCTCCTGTGCTGTGTGTCATTGTTCTGGTCTTCTTTGATAGACGTCTGGACAGTGAACTTTCCAAACACCCGGTTTTACACGTGTTCCGTTATATTGACGACTTCTTAGTGATTTTAGGTTACTCTTTAAGCAATGACCTTGACAGTGTTGCCCCTAAAATCCTAAGCATCTTCTCCTCTGAGGGGAAAGGTTTGACTTTTACTCATGCATTGGCAAATGAAAACCATATCCAGTTCTTAGACATCAACTACAGTTTACCAATGGCCACGTTTGTTCATCGTATGATCCAAGGATCAACAAAAGCCTACTACCTTTCAAGAAGGCACACTCTAAACTTGTGAAATGTGGCATCATTATGTCTACCTCCCTCTACTCCATACAAAAATCTTGTGCCTATACAGCATATCAAGTTTCACTCAACAGGTCGAGCGTCTGCCATCTGCTGGCTATCCGCAACACTTATTTCGTAGGACATCCGAAGCCTGCTTCAAAAGCTAAAATTCTCAGATAAGCAAGAGAAATGTTTGGACCAAAAGCACTTTTCGTCATGGCTTATTTGCATTGTCTGTCCCACAACATTAACAAGGCGGCACAACGGTATGGGACTCACGTCGTCTTCTCAGCGCCTTGCAAACTTCAAAAATATGGCCGCTTTTGAGAAGAGCAAATCAAGAGGTGTCATGCAAGAGGAATCATCAGGTGAAGTTCACTAGTTGCATTTCTAAGGTTATATAAGAAAGATCCGTTTCGTAAGGTCGGTCTTACATAGGCCAAACCGGCCGGTGATTCAATGAGCGTGCACAGGAGCACAATTGATCATTGCGCACTGGCACGGGCAGCAATCTCGCCTTGCGGTGAAAGAGGTGCGATTGTAAAAACTGTTTGCCTCATCTGGAATAGACTGAATTCCTATCGAAGGCTAAGTCTAGAGCTGAAAGGGAACTCGTTGAGGCGTTTTTCATCCCAGAAAAGGGGAGAGTCAGCTGTCCTTCCATATCACTCTCAAGGGATGAAATATATTCTTAGATGGACACATCAGGTCGCTCCCGCGTAGGTGCTCACGCGAGTTGTTTTTAACAGTGTCATTGCGTTTTGTCCTTGCTCTTATGTTTTGTTATGTTGAAGAACCTGTTGGTCACCTAATTTCTGTAAATAACGTCAGTTGGAAGTTCTGCGCTTGTGTGTGCGTATGTGTTCCTGTTCTCGCCCTGTATTCTTCGCGCAGTTTAAAACCTTGTTGACAATGTTTGCTCTTGGCGGGCAAATCGGGGGGGGGGGGGGGGCGCGGAGGATAGGGGAGAGTGCAGTGCCTCTTCAGAGCAGGCCAAAATTTTGCCCTGCCGCCCACTGGCACCGCTCCTGAAAACGATCCTTTCGATCTCCCGATGCCTAGCCACTGACACGCAGCATGAACATCAGCACCGCTGTTTATTGGTGTTCAGTACAACGTTCTGATAATCCGAAAACAAAAAGCGTGATTGATCACGATACTTATAGTTGTTTTTATATTCACACTTAGAATGAAGCGTCCAACTTCAGCCGAGCAATATGTCTGGCGCTCTTTCTGCGTAACTGAATGGGCATCAGAAATACAAAAATCTATTCGCGAACTCAAGCAATTCTTAAGGCGTGTAAATGCGAGAATATTAACTGCCGCTGGGTGTGGTATAAGAAGCGCTCTGCATTCCTGACAAGGCGAAAAACAGAGCATTCGACTGCGGAGCAAGCACGACTAGAGCACGTCAAAGCGGCACCCAGCACAGTTCATCGATTGATGCAATGACCAATTAGCGAATTCCAGCTTATCTCTATAAACAACGTTCTTGATATTTCAACTTCAGTAACGCAATCTCCTTGACACAAGATTCAGCTTTATCGGTAAAGCTCATTAGGATAAGCTTTTTAATGTTTAAGCCGTGAAGGTAAGCAAACTATGCAGCAAACTATGTTCATACACGCGCGTGCACCAACACGAATTAACGCGTTCGCGAAACCTACCAAATGGTAATGGCTATAAACCGTAAGTTTGTCTGCTTTCCGACGGAGCTACCGTTTCCTTATTCTTTTTATAGTATATTAGTACTGGCTTACGCTTTTCCTGCTTGCCCTTGAGCGTAGTTTCCTAAAATTGGGTTTAAAACTCTTTACTGTATCAGGATAACAGAGAGCTGAGCTAGTTGGTAAGTATTCATTCTAAAAAACGCAGGGCGTGCAAAGACGGACAAGATGGAGTCGGGACACCACAAACGCCGCCGGTTTGTGGTGTCCTGACTTCTTTCTTGTCCGTGTTTGCACGCCCTGTCTTTTTAGAATGAATCTTTACTGTCAGTTTATGTCTGCGCAACTCATTTACACGCACAACAATAACAACGTAAATACGGAGTCTTAAAGTTTTCTAGAAAAGTATATTAGTCAAAGCGACTTCCTATTACGTAAAGCCTACTAAAATAGTGATAATAAATAATTCTAATTCAATGAAATTTTAATCAAATGCACATTTTTCAGTGAAATCGCAGGCATATGCTCCTCTAGGTAAGCAGTCATAACATTCAGACCCAATTTTACATGTATAAAATTTAAATTCTGGCTAAGCGTTGCTTCTTCAACGCAGCTGCACCTGAGCCTACGTAAGTACACGCCTCTAAATATTATTATAGCCCTTTTGCCGCAATAGTTACAAATTCGATACTTGTGCGCGGATGTCCTGCTTTTCATGAATTCTACAATTTTCGAAGGGCTTCAGTTGCTTACAAATGTTACAAAGAATGTTAGTAATATTACGCTTTATAACAATATTTAGGTCGTAATTTTTTGAGCTGACAAGTTCCGTATTTTATTGTTCAATAGCGCCAGCCACATATCAATATTAGGCTTTCTACAACCATTATAATTTATTTGATCTCAGAAATTCGACAATTTCATTCAAAATCATGCATGGATCTTTCTCACGCAAGAATTTTTATATTTTATTAATACTCGAATACCCGTTGATGAGTTAGATCAAATCTAAGCCTTTCGGTACAATTGTATTTTGGCAGAACACATTTAAGCGGTACACTCTTGTCGTTACAGACGACGAAATAGGTTTTCTTTTTTGGCAGGCTTCTGTTCGAAGGAACGTTCATTTACAACGTTATAGCTCAAATATAAAGACCCGATTGCCGAAATTCCTGCTTTTAGCTGTTATGAGTGAGGTATGTACCACATCAAGCAGCAGTGTACGTCGGTAAGAGGGAATATAAACCACATGAAAACAAAATTTGGATATGTAACACTGCGGAAAATTCCTGCGAGATATTTCAGGTCGCTCGAAGCTGCTAAAACAATACACAGCTTTTGGCTCAAATATTTATCACCGCGCCTGCAGGTTCATGCGCTTTATGTAGAATAGATGTTTCCTGCCCAAAGAGAATTTAAGGAGCCATGTACCCAAATTTCACCCACGTAACTTTACGTTGCAAAGCGTGCCTTGTATCGTCCGGAAATGAATGCAAAAAGGAATTTTGTAAATAGACAGACGCAAACAGAAGTTATTGAACCTCCAGACTGAAAATATAGAGAGGCTACGAAACCTGCCATACCCTTTCGTATTTCACTCACACATTGGCATGACAGTTTGAATTGTCTGGTTTCGATCAAAATGCGGCTTACATTTTGCTGTACCGGAACGCCGCAGAACATGGCAGCCTTCCTGTCGTAAGCGGGCGCCGCACTTTCTGACGGATTCAGTGCCGAAAATTTAGCACACGACTTTGTTCCCAAATAAAGGCTAAAACGCGCCAGAAACGACGCGCTGCTTCGACTGGACGGACTCGGAACGCGAGCTCCCACGGGGAAGTGAGGCGTTATGCCTTGTTAGGTACGAAGACACGCCTCTACAAAATGCTTCAGGGACGCCACTGAGACCGATGTCACACGACGACGACAGTGACAAGGGCCATGCAGGAACGCGAGGTGCAACGCGGTGGAATGAAAAACGCACACAGCCTCAAGTTGACTGAACTGAATAAAGCTGGCAGGCGAAAGCTACAGCACCATCAAGTGACAGTACAGGGAAATTCTGTGTTTTGCTATGAAGAAGTTATTATATTTGCCCTGATGAAAAAATGCAAAGTACGGTGCATTGGTGAAGGCCGCGCCTTGCGTTGACCGTTCGACAAAGCTGCAGTGGCGGTGAGCACCACAGAAATTGAAACTGATGCACAAATTGGTGTCATTTCGCACCTCTAACTGGTGTTAAACACATTACAATTTGTAAATTAATCACAAAAAAGCCCATCGCAAGCGCGCGCTATATTTTCTTTATTATAAACCAACCAAAACGAACAGCATAAGCTGAGCGGCACCTCACTTCCGACAGCAGAAGCTGCTGATGTACGACGCTGCAGTCGGCGCGGAAACCCACTTCGGAAACAAGTTAATATATGAAACGCGTTGCACTCGCCAATTTCGCTGGTGCGACAGCAGTCATCAAGACACATAGCAAACAAACGGCCGATAAAAACAACATGCCTAATTTGGGTTGCAGGGTCCCTTTGAGGCATCGGTAAGCTAACACAGACACGTTGAGAAAAAGTTTACCTTCCAGTCGTCGCGAAATTTTGGCCTTCTAACACGAGATGGACGTTTTTATCTGATATGACGAAATAAACTTGAACATGCCGTTTCATGGCTGGTATATATGAATCCCAGTAAATGCTTTTTCGTCACTATAATGTAACCTTAAAACACTTAACACGACAGAGTCCAAGATCAAGAAGGGAGCCGACAGATGGATACACGTTATAGGCTTCAAAATAGGAGAAAGTGCCTCAGAAAAGGCTGGCCGACGTTTCGATAGGTGGACCTATCTTTGTCAAAAGCGCCTTGTCATCCCTGGCTTGTTAGTTTTAAAGGGTTAGTGTTGACGTCATATCCAGCGGTGACGCTGTTGGTAATTTTTGCCTGGAAAGAAAAAACTCGGAAGCGGCAGAGTGTAGCTCTTGCCACATCATTTCAAAAATGTTTGCAACGGCGATCGGGGCTCTCATCTCAGAGGTAAGAGGAGCTGGAAAAAAAAAGGAAAGCGGGGGGGGGGGGGTGTTGGCGGTCTAACGAAGATTTTTGAAATGATGTGGCAAGAGCTACACTCTGCCGCTTCCGAGTTTTTTTCTTTCCAGGCAAAAATTACCAACAGCGCCACCGCTGGATATGACGCCAACACTAACCCTTTAAAGCTAACAAGCCAGGGATGACAAGGCGCTTTTGACAAAGATAGGTCCACCTATCGAAACGCCGACCAGCCTTTTCTGAGGGACTTTCTCCTGTTTTGAAGCCTTTAACACGATAGAGTTTAACAGCTGATTTCGCACAAATTCCAGTCATGGCGTCGGCGTCGTTGGTTGTGAGCAAAAATCGGCTTTCCTTGAGCAGAAAATCAAGGTAGTTGCAAATTACAAAAAATATTTGGTTCGAGTGGGATTCGAAGCCAGGACTTCCGCAATGCAAGCAGATGTTCCACAGAGCCACGCCTGGGTACGAAACGGTTTCGGGAAAAAACCCTATACGAATGTAATGTAGTGCGAGGATGTGTCCTTAACGCATCTAATATTGCGCGGCAGAAGCGTACTCGCACTAGGTCCCAAGAAATGTCAAATTTGCTACGAGGGCTTGGTTTAAAGGCCCACACATTACAAAGCGCTCAGGCATAAACATCATCATCATCAACAGCAAGAACGAAGTGTGCAGCTCCACAGGTGCGCGCGTTGCCTTACGGACGCGCAGTGAGTTGTTCGCCACCTCGCAAAAGGAAGAATTATGGCATGTTGTTTCCTTCGCAACTGTACTTACAGTACACATTATAGGATAGTTTCGAACCGCCAAGATTACGCGCACAGACGTAATTTCCCTCCGGCACGGTTGAGATGTCGACCGAGGAGCGAAGCCTTGCTAGCGATTGAGAAGGCGATACGAACGGGGCCCGATTACGTTTTCTCGTTCTGTTCCATGAGGCGAAGCTCAAGCATACTCAAAGGCGCTTGCAGGGAAACTGTGTAGCGCCAGGATCGAAGAGTACTCATGTCGAAAAAAAAGTCACAGCTTCGTCGCAAGGGCAAAGCAATGAATGCGATAGCAAGAAACTAATGCTATACGAAGTGAGGCTCGCCAATGGATACTCTCAGTTTGAACAGCGCTCCTGTTGCAAAGGCGGCCAAAGCAGCGAAGGAAATTAGAGTGCTTCAAGTGTCGAGCTGTGACACTTGATAGTTCGCGCTCATCTTCTGTTTGTTCGTTTAGCGGCGTCCCTTGAGCTCGAGTGATTTTCGTACGCTCCGTAACATGAGCGCAGACATCACGGTGAAAGCGTGAAACATCCCTCTTCCCCTCAGCACGAGAAAACCGCGCGAGCAGACAGCGGAAGGGCAAGGTTCTCCCGAAGAAGCGAGCGAGCTCGCCGACGACTTTTAAATCAACCCGTCGCGCTCCTAGCGCCATCTCGCTGGTAATGAAGAAACGCTTATAAGCGCCTAGCCTCTCCGAGTCCGTCCAGCGGTAAAGGGTGTGTATATAACGCTCGCCGTTAGCTACGTGGAGGATCTGCGTTTCGTGGCCTTGTGGTTAGCGCCACTCGCTGCGGAGCAAGAGGTCCCTGGTTCGATTCCGCGCTTCGAAAGTATTTTTCTGAATTATTTTTCTTTGGGGCTTATATATATATATCAGGCGCGAGTTTGTCACCATGTTTGCACATTACCTTAAAGGGGCCCTGCAACACCTTTCTTAGTTATATTGGCATAGTCTCATTATTGACGTATGACCCTTCACGAGTCATATGCCGCAAAAAGTTTTCGAATCCGTCAAGTCTAAGTGGTGTTACCAAATTATAGAGATCACGTTCCGCAGCTTTCTCCCTTAACTAGGTAGGCAGCGAGTCGAGGGGGGCAGCGCAGAGGAGCGAGGCTCCGCCCAAGAGCGCCGGCGGAGTTTTTTTTCTTCATTTTTTTCTCTCTGACGTCTGGGCGCACCCACGTGGTCTGTGCCGCCACTTCCGCTCGGCTTGCGTCGTTCTCGTCGAGCGGAGTCGATCGCGCTGTGTATCGCGCGTGCTTGAAAACTGCGCGTCGGTTTGATCATGTTGGGTGTGCACCTCGAACGCCGTAGTGTTTTCATCGCTCTGCCAACCATGGAAGCAAACCTGCGCGCTCGTTTGGAACGAATGACAGCTGAGATCGGTTTCGGCCCATACTCCTATACACCGCCTCGTAAGACGGCACTGGCAGACGCCCCCGAAGCGCCGCCATTACCGGACGCCAGCATTGTTATCCGAGACACGCTGCGCCCGTGCCTCGGTCGGTCGTGAGAACGTGCCGACGATGCAGTTCTCAGCTGACGAGGCAACACTCGAACGGCTGCCACGCTCAACGGCAATCGGCGATGGTCAAAAGCACAGAAATATTCACGTTTTCGGCACTGCGCATGGGGAAGAAAATGGAACCACGCAACTACGAGCAGACGAGCTGTCGGTGAGACCGGAAGTGCTAATATTAATGTTTGTTCGGTGTTTGTAACGCGATAACAGAATATAAACATACATATTATCTACTTATTGAACTCAAAGTTAACAACGAAAGTAATAATGAGGGTGTTATCGTGTATATAACATCAGCCAATGGTGGAACTGCCGACAATCGCGTCATATTTTGCGGACTAATACATCATTTGTGGAGAGAAGAGGGAGCGATTTTCAGCTGACTTTGAGAATTTATTGTAAATTCCAGGCCGTGCGCATCGCTGTAATATTTGGCTCGCGTGTTCTCGGGAGCCTCGACTACCGATCGGCAGCGCTTTTTGAGCATGCTCGAAAAGTGTTGCAGGGCCCCTTTAAGATAACGCGGCGTCCGCGTCAACTTCGACCCAGTATGGCACTCACTTGGACAAAGGGTGTCACCGCCCTGCTCCCGCGGAAGGTGGCACTGACCTCAAGGCCACCTAATTCAGAAAAGCACGTCGCGCCATCTCGGTGCGTCGTATGAGACGCCGGCTTCGTGGCGTTTTTTAAAGGAGTGGTGACAGAAAATTTGTGAACCTCTGTTTTTGCTCTTAATCAATGGCTACTGACTCGTTATTAGCGGCAACGAAACTCATTTGCGCGAGCGCGAGACGAACGTTTATTGATAAGCTCGTATGTTAGGACCGGAAGTAGTTTCGATTTCGAAGGGCACTCAGGAGCCCCGTGACGTAGTCGGCCTACTCGTTAGCAAATACTATCAGGTGACCGCGAGAGCCAGTGATGTCACTAGCCAGATTCTGCTATGTTGTCAGCGCTGCTGTTTCGCCTGCTGTCTTGAGCGCTGCGAGTGCTTGTTTCCTCGATCGTCAAACTACGTTATCTACTGCAGCGTTGGATGACGGAGCTGGGAGGAGCGTAAAAATCAGTCAGAAAAGCTCGATTCACTTCGCGAATCTCGCCGGTGGCTGCGATTTTGTTCTTGTCGTCATCCTCCAACTGAGGTGACGTTTTCCGTGAGACTCGGAGTAGCCGCAGCATTACGCATGCTAAAACATTTTTGCTCCGATCAATTGTAAAATAGCAGGTTGAGAAGAGACGAACGAAGCAGTGAAATCACAACATTGGCGCTCTGTGACAGTGTGCATGTGTAACTTGTAAGTGGCGTGGTGTACGCTTTACTCGTATTTAGATCGGGCCACGCTGCACTCTAAAGGCATTCCAATCCCACGTACGCATGCCAGAGTGCCGGAGCAGTTATCTGTCCACTACGAAGTACGATCCCGGCAGTAGAGAGCTTCAGTCTTTCTGTAGGCTTCCTAACGTTTGCGGATACCCGGTTACCGGAGCCGTTGACGGCTACGCAGCAGTAGCAGCAACCGAGGAACGAGGCGTTTTGTCGAGTTACAATATTTTTTTCTGTTTGCTTAGTCACGTCACTGTTCTTGTGAAAAAGAATGCAATGAGAATACTGGGTGTTGATAATTATCTCACTGTCAATGTTTTACACAGAGTCAGTAAGCTGGTAGGTCGGTGCAGTGTTGGGTTTTTGGGTCTGTTGTTAGGCTCTACATCATCAGGTGGGTGTGTCCAGATAAGATCGAACACGAGGTCCCGGTCACCATTCCCGATTTTGATGAAATTTACTGTAGGTCTAGGCATTACACCCAGAACAATGGTTTCGCAGTTAGTATTGCGAAGAAAAATTTTTTTCGCCTGAAAAAAAAATATACAAATTTTGGCCGCAAAAAACACTTTTCCGCCAATTTTGCGATTTCTTAATTTTGAGCGCACCTAGGGGAAAAACTGTGGATTTCTTCGTCACAATATTTATTCCCCTTAAAGAACAAGTGAAATCCAATCTTATGAGTCTTTTATTTCCCTTGCTTGTCGAAGCACTTTTGAAGAAAAAAATCACAAACTTGGCAAATCGCACAAAGTACCTTTATTTCGGGAATTTATTGCTGCATACAAGTTAAAGTGAGGATAATAAAACTCGGTACATATTAACTTTGATACTTTCGCTCTCTTTTAAAATAATTTGCTTGGTTTTATCGCCTTCTGTTTCACTTGATAAGTGGGCTGAAACGTAAGTGATTTACCAAAAACGCCGAACTTTGAAAATGATTTTCTCAAAAAGGCCATTTTTAATTTTTTTTTAAATCTCTCTGATTGAAGTCAAGGACGTCATCTACAATTCTGCAGAAAAAAACGTTGCATTATTTTGGTTGCTAACAAGTTATAGTGCGTCAAATGTGACCATGGCAGCCTAGCGGCCGCGTCGTTCGTTATGTGGTGGAACTCGGATATAAGTTGCTAAAAATACTTGTACGTCACTTAATCACAAATCAGCAGCTCCACGCCAACAAATGCGCAGCCAGGTGTCATGGTTCAGCAAGCTTAGTCTTGCGATCAGCCGCTTGACAAACCCGCGCAGCAGCGGCCGTTCCATGCTGCGGGCGCTCACTTTACATGAGTGCCGCTTCGAATGCGGATAAGCTCCGCTTGCGCGCCAAACTACGCTCAGAGGACGAACAAGAGAAGTAATGCATCACTGTGAAAGTTAAAGGCTGTTAAGTGCCAACAAATGTCATAGTATGCAACGAAAACTCTGCCGGCAATTTCCCAGTGAGCGCCTCCAGTAGTGCGCTCATGTGTTGCTTTCTCTCTTCTGATAGCCTAAAGATAATTAGTTTCATTCTATGAGCAACATATGACACAAAAGAAAGCCATTGACATCTAAAGAAAACTGTCATACGTGCTTCCGATGGTCGAACAACTCAAACTGCAGTTGTTCATCTCGTGCCAGAACACTTGTCAGCCGGCTGTGAAAAGAAGTGTGTCCAAGTCCTTTGCTTCATTAAAGAACCGCTTTTACAATGCTGTATTGTTGTGCGTCCACAGATAGAATATACAACGCAAGTCGAGCGTTTACACGATATTTTGCGGCTTCGCGCATAACAGCAGGGAAAAAATACATGCGTGCTGTAATGAAGGCGCTCACTGGGAAATTGCCGGCAGAGTTTTCGTTGCATATTATGACATTTGTTGGCACTTAACGGCCTTCAACTTTCACAGTGATGCATTCCTTCTCTCGTTTGTCCTCTGAGCGTAGTTTGGCGCGCAAGCGGGGCTCATCCGCAGTCGAAGTGGCACTCATGTAATGTGAGTGCCCGCAGCATCGAGCGGCCGCTGCTACGGGCTCCTCAAGCGGCTCATCGCAAGACAAAGCTTGCTGAACCATGACACCTGGCTGCGCATTTGTTGGTGTGGAGCTACTGATTTGTGATTAAGTCACGTACAAGTATTTTTAGCAACTTATATCCGAGTTTCAGCACATAACGAACGACGCGGCCGCTAGGCTGGTATGGTCACATTCGACGCACTATAACTTGTTAGCAACCAAAATAATGCAACGTCTTTTTCTGCAGCATTGTAGATGACGTCCTTGACTTCAATCAGAGGGATTTTAAAAAAAATTAAAAATGGCCTTTTTGAGAAAATCATTTTCAAAGTTCGGCGTTTTTGGTAAATCACTTACGTTTCAGCCCACTTATCAAGTGAAACAGAACGCGATAAAACCAAGCAAATTATTTTAAAAGAGACCGAAAGTATCAAAGTTAATATGTACAGAGTTTTATTATCCTCACTTTAACTTGCATGCAGCAATAAATTCCTGAAATAAAGGTATTTTGTGCGATTTGCCAAGTTTGTGATTTTTTTCTTCAAAAGTGCTTTGACAAGCAAGGGAAATAAAAGACTCATAAGATTGTATTTCACTTGTTCTTTAAGGGGAATAAATATTGTGACGAAGAAATCCCCAGTTTTTCCCCTAGGTGCGCTCAAAATTCAGAAATCGCGAAATTGGCGGAAAAGTGTTTTTTTGCGGCCAAAATTTGTATATTTTTTTTTCAGGCGAAGAATTTTTTTTTCGCAAAACGAACTGCGAAACCATTGTTCTGGGTGTAATGCCTAGACCTGCAGTAAATTTCATCAATATCGGGAATGGTGACCGGGACCTCGTGCTCGATCTTATCTGGACACACCCAGGTGTCGTTGGCAGCGTTGTCAATCTCGTACACGCCTCTGGTAACCCGGCCAGAAGTCGTGACGTACGTTGTTACCAAAAGGTCGCCGCTCAATGAACTCATCGCTTTGTGCTTCCATTCCTGATTCGGCACTTTCACGAACTTCAAAACACAATTAAAATTACTTTTTAAGTTCTATTTGTGGTTGATATTGTACAGATGGCCCCTCTCTGTTCCCATTAGTGTGATACAACTGTCAGATAGTGTCCGGATTTTACTGTCACCACTCCTTTAATATTGTATAAAGCGTGCATCACACCACTTTTCATAGAACCTTAGGCTTTCCTCCTTCATTACACTGCCTAGCTGACACTAGCAGACACGTGAGCTCCGCACTAGTACGCGCGCTGCGATTGGCGTAGACGCATTTAATAAAGCGTCACATTGTTTTCGAATATGCGTGGTCAACAAATCGCGTTTGTCCGTTGTATCATGACGTAAGAGATCGCGCTAACGACTTGTTCAGTCGCACTTTGGGCTCGCCACGTGTCGAGCGCCTGTCGCACGTTCCAAAGAGGAGCAGTGGCAGTACGAGGAACGTCGGCGCGCCCAGAAGCGCGAGTCTGTGCGTCGACGTCGAGCCAATGCCATCGACGACGATCGCGCAAAGGAAGCGATACGCACGCGCGATGATGCCTCGCCGTCGGAACACTTCGACGCGGCTACCTCGGGATTCCGGCGAGAGTTAATCGAGAACCTCTTCCGTGCCGCTCGTGCAGTTCTGTCGGAAGTGTGCGAAAGTAACCCTGAAATTTCACTGCATGCCTCTTGAATTACGATATGCAGGCAAACATACGTAGCTATACTAGAGTTCGAAAAAGTGCAGACCCAAGAGCTTGTCCCAACAGCTTGTCAGACCCTAAGCTCAGACCCATCAGCTTCGCTGGTCTTCTCTATTCATAGACACTTGGACGGGCTCTAATTTTTTTTCTTTGCAGCTCTGGAACCTCCATCCGGCGGATTTTCGCCGTCATGTGCGCAGTCTTCGTTCTCGTCTGCTTTTTCTGTTTCCTGCTTTTCATCTTTACCAACACAACAGCGGGTAAGCACGGCCAATTATCACGAGGTACTAGAAAGGGCTTCTTTCGGCTCTTCGTTTAGTGAAATTGAAATCTGTGCAGCGGAGCTTACACGGCGCAGTGCTAGCTTGGCTTGTCCATCCAATCGAATTAAAGGCTGTTCTTATTGAGGAAGAAAATAACCAATGTATATGCACAAGATTCTCTGCACTAACTGAAGTACGTTTACGAACTCATAAAATACAGAACACAAGTCTTCGTGCTTAGGGATGAGACGGAAATAATAAACGTTATTTCACAATAAAAGTCCGCGGTTAATCCCGGGTGGAGCCCTCCTTTAGAGCCCCACTGGCCGCAGCGGCTTGCCGGGCCGGGTCTGGGGTCACCAGGTGGCTCCACAGTGCCAGCTCGGAAAGCCGTACCTCCCAAGACCACGTTGTGAGTGTGAGCCGTGAACATACAAACCCAGATACTGCATGGGCTGGCCGCTCTGTACACTGGTAGGTCACGTGTGTAAGTGTGGCTGTGTGGTCACTACACCAGGGATATCCTTGTTGTGCGTACCTGTGGAACATTCACCTGCATGATCAGCAATGTACAGTGTTAATGTAGCGTGCTTGCGAAAGGTAGAATGGGAAAAAGTTTTTGGAACGTTCACAGAGAGAGGCAGACAGAATGAAAAGCTAGCAGGCAAATAGATAGATAGATAGATAGACAGATAGATAGATAGATAGATAGATAGATAGATAGATAGATAGATAGATAGATAGATAGATAGATAGATAGATAGATAGATAGATAGATAGATTTTACATGGACGTCTTCCTAAACATGCTGCAGCTCCATGCCGTGACAGTGGACATTCCAAACGATTCCAGACGACCATGAGTTAATCGCAAACAGAAACAATCAACTATAATTGCGTTTTAACGTTGTTCTTTACATTACTTCGATTGGTGCCACTTTCTCAGCTAATTCTGTGCATTTTCACGTACTTGCTCTAAAATATGTGAGCAGAGCACAGTGGTAGGAAAATATTGTTACCCCTTAAGATATGTCAGTGACCATTATTTGGGCACATGAGTGATGCGAAGCATTCGATGCACTAAACAACCACTACATGAAGTAAAATTTCATTCATACACGTTTAATCATATAAACGTACCCAAGCGCGCTATTTACTATTTACCCTATGCGAACATTTAGATTTTCTAAAGTCTAGAATAAATAAAACTGCAAAACGAAAAATTATTATTGCCGACATTGCGTCATTGTCTACATGCCACATTGCGTCACTGTCTGCACGACTCGAGCAACGCACGTGCGCGAACGTATTTTGAATGCGGCTTTGAGGCGCGGCCATTTGAGTTATTAATATTTTTCCTTCACACTAATATTCTAGGGGATACCAGAATAACTTATTAATACCAATTTCCTTTAACCCTGGTGGCTGCGTTTCTCATTTCTTTATTTACAAGTGATTTCTCGAAAAGAATGAATATTGATGTACCAGCAAGGCAAGAATTCAAGAATGAGGTTTTGGCTTTCCTAGTAATATGAATGGTTTGCGCTTAGAATAATGTAAATGTGACGGACTAATCTGCAAGGAATCTTTGCTAATAATTGTAGCCCACATTCATTTTACGTTCTACTCTGGCTAGTTCCTTTTTGAGAACTGTATCGCTCAACAAAACACGTTGTGGGCTAATTGGCGATGGATGTTTTCCTTTTGAAAGATTGTCCGCGCAAAAGTTTAAGCAGAAGCAACACAGAAAGACGAACACACAGAAGCCTGTCGCGTCATGTGTTTCTCTGTGCTTCTGTTCAAACTTTTGCGCTAAATATCTTTCATAGGGAAAATAAGAGAAATGTGTACGTCATATTTCTCCCTACAAGTCAAAACAGAATAACGAGCGTGTGTGGTTGATTCTTTGAGATACTATAATGATGTTTGACAGTGATTAGCCCTTTTTAGCACAAGCAGCCGCTGTTTTAATTGTTTGTCCACATGTAGTTTACAGATGAACGATATAAATGCTTGTTTACAAAGGTACACCTCGACAAAAATTAGCCCTGGTAATTGGGTTTCAAAATCAAATCAAATAATTTTATTTTCCCAGAAAGAAACAGGTTCTGAAGAGGTTCACTGGCTAAAAACTGTTTATGGACAGCTTGACGAGGCCAGTGAACCCTATACAAGGCAGTTGGGACAATGACAAAGATATGTAACAACGATAAATTGACCATAAGCTAACATTACAATACGAAACACGGTGAAGAAAAAAAAATATATATATATATAAAGTTGGCAAAGACTAGTAAGTGCAAAAGATACAAGCTTTCGATTTTTTTCAACGTGAAAACTCATAAACCTAACATGCCGCTTAGGGCTATTGTAAGCGAGAACAGGTCATGGCAGGTGACAGTCAGTCGATATTTGTTAGAGCAGTTGAACAGTCTTGCTTTCGACGATCCCTTCATGGTTAAGAATTCAGACGAAGTTATTAGGTTTTTTGAAGATGACCGCTCCGCAGGGTTTTTCTTCTCGATAGACGTGGAAGAGCTGTTTTACTCGGTACCCCATGCAGAGCTATTTAAGGCCGTTCGGTCATGCATTGACAAGAATGGGGAGGTACCTTTTATGAACAATGCTGCAGTTCCAGTGGAAAGTTTTTTAGCACTGTTGGAATATTACCTGGACGCAACCTTCATCTCGTTCCATGATCAACTGTTTGTGCAAAAGAAAGGCATTTGTATAGGTTCATAGGTTCATGTGTCGCGCCTGTGCTGTGCAACATTTTTCTTTCTAACATGGATCAACACCTGGAATCCGCTTTGTCAAATGACAAGGTTCTGAAGGTGTTTCGTTTTGTTGATGATTTTTTAATTGTTATGACAAAACTACCAAGTTGCGCTTATTCAGAGTGTGTGACTGAAGTCCTAGACACTTTTAAGGCTTTAGGACAAGGGCTCAGGCTTACTCATGAGCTCCCCGCTGGTGACAAACTTCAATTTTTAGATATTCTTTTCACGATTAACGAAGACCATGTATGTTGGATGTATCACCCTCGTGTTCAGAAAGAATGTTTGCCATTTCATTCCGCCCATTCGAAGAATGTGAAGAGAGCGATAGCAACTGCTAGTTTGCAGATGGTCTAAATAGGTCCTGCTCACATGCAGTTCAAGAAAGCTTTGAACTGCAAGTTTCTAGACTTGTTTCTGCGGGTTACCCTTCATTGCTTTTAGGATCTGTGTGCGAGGCTTTATTGAAGAAAGTTCGGCGTGATGTCAGTGGTGCTCCTCCAGTGAATGCTAAAAATAGGCGTCCCGTCGTCATTCCCTACATTCACAGGGTATCTCATTCTTTGAAAAATGTGGCCTCTAGGTATAATGTAGCGGTGGTGTTTTCGGCTCCGAAAAAACTATCTCGTATTTGTGCTCGTGTGTCGTCAGATAAGAGCTCTGGGTGTGGGAAAGAACACATGAAGAAGACGCGCTTTATGGAATGTGCTACGGGTGTTATTTATAGGATTCCTTTGAGTTGCGGCCGGGTGTATATCGGTCAGACAGGAAGATGTATTAATGACCGACTAGCAGAGCATGCCCTGTCTATGAGGAATGGGACCGGATCTCATTTGCCACATCACTGTAAAGTTTGCACGTGTAAACCACTACTGGGCAGCGTGCGCATTTTGCGGAAAAGCAAAGACAAAGTGGCAAGGGAATTGGCTGAGGCTATGTACATACAGAAAGCTGGCGATCTGTGTGTCAGTGTTCCTTCTATAACTCTTTATCAAAATGAGTATAGTTTTTTTGTGGATAGGTTTTGATCAAGCGGGGGTATCAGAGATTGATTTTGCTTTTGTGGCGTTGTGCGCATGCTTGAGGGTTCTTAAGCTAAGCTTTCGGAGTAATAAAACTTAGTTGCGAGTGTGCGCTTGTCCGTGTCTTACGTGTCTTCTACGTTCCTGTCTTAACATTTGCGCCATCAATTGAAGTTCATACTTGTACAAATGCAATATTGCGTTAGAACAACAGAGTAACACGCAACAGTGGTATTATGGATTAAAGCGTCCCTCCGTGTGTTTTCTATGCAACTGCTTTTAACTTTTCTCAACCCTGAATGCATAGAAACTCGTGTACAGCTGTCGGCGCATTTAATTAGACATAGTGATAGGAAGCGGTTCACAAAGTGGGCTCTTCTCTGTCTTTAACGATGTTCTGAAATATATTTCTTTAGATTTAACTATTTGTACACACATAAAAACGCGCACAAATTTTGAAAGTTGACGGGGCCTTTTGGCGAGGGCAGATTTAGAGATCAGTGAAGCGCTAACGCGCACATTCTTTTGCTGACTACATAGAGTATCGCTAGTGCTACACCTCCGCATGAACACACATGTTATTCACATTTTACAATGACAATCATTGCTATCCTTCAAGAAACACAAATAGGACAATAATATTTCAGGTGAGGTGATAATTTCGCGCATAACTCAAAATTACCTTGAATGCAACTCCTTGGAAGCAGTAGTTAGGAAATCTTAGGTATGAGTAAGTTAGCAACTGGGCAAATATTAACGTGCCACTTCGTGCTCATTACCAGAATTTAAAAACGTTTATCGTAAAGCTATGCGAATACAGCGAACTAGGCTAGTTGGTACTGGTTCATTGTGTTACAGTGCCACAAGAACAGAAAACAAGAAACTAAAGAATTGTTTATATAGGGAAGGCCAAACTTGCGCGCCTGTGCATATTAACCTTCCCTATATGAACACGTTTCTTGATTAAAACATTTTAGCTTATTGTCAGTGCTGTGTCCCGTCGTGTGTGTGTCTTAGCTTCTTCCACGTTCTTGTCGCGCTGTAACATAATAGACCTATACGCACGGTGTTTAAGCCCATCGGCACTCTTATCTCCAGGAACTATTGTTTTCATGGAAGATTAGTTCGGGCATACTACTTCATTTTATGTGCCTCTTCACCCTTTTCATTTAGATCCCTTCGAATCGACGGAGGTCGATGAAGCGCAGCTCGCAATAAGCGGCCGCGGAGCTGACGACGAAAACGAAGTCATCATAGAGAGACCCGGGAAGTCGTTACCGGCGGGACCTTCTCGGGGAAAGAAAACCACGAAAGCGCAAACTAGCTCGGCGACCACTGCAGCTCCAGGCCCTGTTCCAGGTGCGTTAAAATGCCGCTAAAAGACGAGTCGCAATAGGAGTATTAGAAAGTCTGTATGGTCCGTATCTCTCTTGACTATGATCTCTTGCCCGTATGCTCTTGACTATAATTTAACAGAACTTGGTTAATTACACTATGCATACTGCCACATGCCGTCTTGTATTAGCCATCCGCTGTGGCACGTACACGCTTAGGCGTGGAGGAAGAGGAGAACGTTGTTGCTGGTCTGGTTCTGGAGAAGGTGTCAACTCCCGGCTGTCTTATTTCGCCCGCGACACGGGCGGAGGTGCTGGGTACGTGCACCTTGGCTCCCAATTTTTAGCCGTCGCTCCTAGCAATTAGGAGACAGCTACAGCTCCCACAGCAAGAAGCAGCCGCCGCCTGCGAGGACTTCCCGTCGAATTCGGTCCCCTGTCAAGACTAGAAAAGATTACAACCTTGACTACAAGCCAGGCGAGTCAAACCAATGACGCCTGTTCTTCCTGCACTCCTAAGCGTGTACGTGTCACAGCGAATGGCTCATACATGATGGCATGTGGCAATATGTAAAAATAACCATGTTTGCCTCTTTATGTTGCGAGGGGCAGCTTCGCCACTTGTACAGAAAAACAAGCTACAGTTTTCTTTATTTTGTGGGAAAACCTAGCTATTAAAGGGGTCCTGAACCACTTTTTCAAGTAATCATCAAATGACCTCATTATCGGAGTTTACTGCCTCTCGAATCGACTGTCTTCAAAATTATTAGAATCCATCAAGTACGATAGGCACTACAGAGATTTGTCGCAATCTTCAAGCACTTTCTCATTTCTTCGCACGTGCGCACTGAACGAACACACCGGTAGGTGACAAGAGGGCAAGAAACTATGTCGATACATACACGGAAGCGCACGTCATGACATTAAGCACTTTTATTCTTTTTATTTTAACGCATGGCTCACTCTCAGTGCGGTCACGAGCGCGCTGGTGTAATTCTATATCGTAATTCTAGCTCTACAAAGCACAGCACGGGCACATCGTGGCATCCCACGGCACCGCGGCAACTATACACCTAAGGATGCTGAAAGTATCCAGTTGCCGTAAGCCAAAGTGATATCATAAGATAAATTGCTCTTTTGGCATCATCTGTCGAAAGAAGAACCAGCGATATCTATCTTAATTTGAAGCTTAATTCTATATTCCATGCCACGTGCGGCGCTGTAGTGAATGGCTCACTCGTTAGCAGGAGCCTCGACTACCGAGCGGAAGCATTTTCAGACCATGCTCAAAAAGTGTTGAGGGGCCCCTTTACATTGTGTAAACTCTTTTTACTATGTCAATGTAACAAGAAAATCATCCAAAAATAAACGCTGTTAGGGGATGTTATTGTAGCACATCTTCGTAGTTAATGTTTAACTTTCACCCATTGCTCTCTTTCCTAATAATACACTTCGCCGTATTTATTTTGTGTAGATACATCGATCTTCTTTTCTAAATCCTAGGAAATAGCACTGCTCCTTGTCTGCAGATTGTTATTTATCGGAATGCCATGGGCTCCACCCATTGTCATAGCGGCCTTCTTGATTTCTTCTTTTACTTTCAGAACGAGTGTTTGAAGTCTTCCATGTTTCCTGCTACTTAGTGTCGTCGACTTATTGTATTGAAAATTAAATTAACCTGTCCGTCTTCACGAGCGCTTCTTGTGCAGTGTATCGGTTCCTCATGGAACTACGGGATGTTTGAGTGTAGCTGTTTTATAAAGAGAAGCCTAGAACTTGGAGAGGTCAAAGGAGCCAAAGAACTTAATCGATGAAAAAGAGGAATCGAGGACTTCTGTTATTCTTTAAAAATACTGATCAGCAATCTCATCTTCGCAATGTCATCGCTTGTATCGCAACTTTTTCTAAAAACCTGCTCCCTTGCCTTAGGTCGCCATACAAGGTTCTAACCTCTTCTGTAATACTTTGACTAGTAGTTTACTAACATTTCCTATCAAGGCGATGGCTCTGTAATTTGAGTATTGTCTCGCCTAGCCTTCTGTATGCTGTAAGAGAAAAAAAAGCCTGCACAAGTTACTCTCTGTAACACTTGAAGGCGAAAGCCGGCTTTGCACTTGATAATGCATGAAGTTATTACAATCGAGGACCAAATTTCGTGCAAGGCATAATGAGCCGCAGGGAGCATTAACTTTCTGAACGCCCTCAGTCAAATACATTGTCGTCGATTATTGGAAAGACAAAATACGACTGTTTAGCGTAAATCAACACAAGAAAAACAAAAGCGAGGGACAGGGAACGACAACGAATAAACAATTTTGCTGAAAGTTAGTGCACGTGTTGTGTCGCTTTCTTTTTGTCCTCGTGTTGCTTTGCGCTCAAAATGCCGTATTACACTCGCTTCAGCCGCGTGCGTACCAGAAAGCGGGAGTGAGTGGAAGGCGCAACTTCTGCAGTCGATACTTCAACTATACAAATTTCAAACAAGATATTTCAACAACGAATGGCCTTTTGTATTGGTGCGCGTATTACCGCTCGAAAAAAAAAAAAAAACGAACGAGACAGAAGCGCGTAGACAAAATGAAACCATCACTGCCGATTTTTTTTTTTTTTTTGCACTCGTTCTCCCTGCCCTGTATTGGTTATATCGTGACCGAGCTTTATACTGTCCATTTCAATCGCCCACAGCGGCACTAGCGGCGCCTCAGGACACCGTGGTGTGCACTGTTTCTGACATGATGGCTCCGGAAGTATCTGCTCTGCCGCCGGATGGCGCCTGTGACCTGCTTTTCTTCGAGTCCTTCTACAAGGAGAACAGGAACAAGTTGGCTGACGGCTACGGTGCCCTCGCGAATAACGCGCGCGTCTTCATTACGCAGGCGTCGACAGCTAAGAAAACCCAATACGGCGCCTCCTTCGCGTTCACGTAAGTGTCCGTTCCAATAACTTCAGGGTATGCTGGAAGCTTCCTTTATTAGGATTTGGCCTACAGACATTCAAAGGGGCCCGGAGGCACAAATTAAGCGCATCATTTTCATCGCTGACTGTGGAACTGTGAGATGCGCCGACACACTCTAAACGTGATAACCGATGAATATGATTTTGTGCACTGATGGTAAGGGCTACCAAGTTTAGAATTTATGCACTCAAAGCTAATGTAACCATTACTTCATTGGTGCACAAAATCACCTTTATCGGTTACCACGTTTAGAGTATATGACTGCGTAAGTGCCAACGCCGAAAACAAAGCTGTTATACTTTTATTTCAACGGAGAAACCACTCTGATTTCAGACCACAACGAGTCTCATAACTACTCAACTTAAGCATTACTATCAGCCTTATCGCTGCTCACGCTGATACTCACTTTCACTCACAGATACTTCCACGCACTGCTGCAACTTGCAAGCCACCAGTTGCTGATGCGCAGTCGAACGCTGCGCATGCCTCGTATCTTTCTGTCTTCCTTCTCCCCCACCCCGTTTCCTTTAAGTTAGCGTGCTTCGAATAAACGCACGTCTTTTGCTGGTCGACGCCTGTCCGTTCACTGCGGAGCGGCCTAGCCGCCCGCGTTTGCAACAGTGGCGACGAGAACTTCTCTCACGGATGACCAAGACGACAAAAAGGACCCACGGAGCACCATGAGTCAAGCGCTACCGGAGTTCAACGAAGACAGAGATAAGTGGTCGTCCTACCTTATCAAAGCTGAAGCTTATTACGAAGCAAATGAAATTACTAATGATTCTAAGACGAGAGCACTGCTGGTAGCCGCACTAGGATCGAAAACAGTCGATATTCTGTGTGGAAGACTTGCGCCAGAGAAGCCGAGCAAGGCAACGTATGAGCAAGTGGTGAACGTGCTGAATGACTATTATGATCCCACTCCGCATGAAATTGCAGAAAGCTTCAGGTTCTTTAACCGATGTCAGCAGGAAGGCGAGTCAGTTCATGCATTCATAGTAGAAATTCGGAAGCTGGCCCAAAACTGCAATTTTGGCACAATGAGGGAAAGGATGTTAAGGGACCGGATAGTGTGCGGAGTGAAATCAAAGAATCTGCAAATGCAGTTGTTGTCGAAAAAAGAATTGACTCTGAAGGAGGCGGAGTTACTGGCGCTGGCAGCAGAAAGCGCAGAACAAGATGCGGAAATTATGGGCACGACGTCAGCAGAGCAAGGAAAGATTCTAAGGTTAAAGCAACAGCAGAAGTCGGCAACTCGGAAGTTTGAACGTCACAACAATGAAAAACAGTGCAAATGCTGTGGTAGATCAAGTCACCGCGATACGGCATGCCCGGTTCGCAAGCGCAGGTGCTTCAAATGCGGCCTACAAGGGCATTTGGCACGGATGTGCGAACAGCACAAACCAACGAACCGAACGATGGCCGTGATAGCCCCGGGCACAAGTGGTGAAAGCGATAGTGATGCGTCGCAAATTTGGTCCGTAACCACTTCTAGCACGCTGGTACCACCCATTCAAGAAGTTTTCAAGTGGAATGGCGTGGAAATAAAAATAGACATAGACACTGGCTCTCCAGTCTGTGTGGTACCGAAGAACGTCTACGAAGCCCACCGTCAGCAGTGGCCACAGCTACAGCCGTCAAAGATCAAGCTGTCTTGTTATCTTGGGAAGCTTCCAATTCTCGGAGTGCTGCCTCTGCAAGTTTCCTACAAGGCGGCAACCGTTCCGTGCAGTTTAGTGGTGTTAGGCTGCCATGGTCCTAATCTCTGTGGTCGTGACTTGTTACAGAAGCTGAATGCAGAAGGACACTCCCTCTGTCATGTTGCTGCACTCACCCTTCCGAAGAGCAAGGACACTACCATCAAAGAAGAGTTCGCAGACCTCTTCACAGAAGGCCTTGGGCTCGTCAAGGGACCACCAGCGCGTCTTCTTCTCCGGGATGGAACATCGCCTAAATTTTGCAAGGCAAGGAAAGTTCCATTTGCATTGCGCGAAAAAGTTTCGAACGAGTTAGACAGGTTGGTGGCCGAAGGAATCTTATCACCCGTATCGCACTCTGAATGGGCCACGCCGATAGTCCCGGTGCTAAAAAAGAATGGGGGCAGTAAGAATTTGTGGCGATTTTAAAGTCACGTTAAACCCCGCGTGTGATGTAGAACACTATCCGCTGCCCGTGATAGATGACATGTTTGCTAATTTGCGTGGTGGCGAGCAGTTCAGCATCTTAGACTTGAGAGATGCATACAACCAAATACCTTTGGACGAAGACTCCCGTAAATTGGCAGTTATCAACACTCACAAAGGACTTTTTCGATACAACCGGCTGCCTTTTGGTATTTCTTCCGCTCCCGCAATTTTCCAGAAAACCATAGAAACCATCTTGCAAGGCCTAACGGGAGTGCAGGCATACCTAGACGACGTTCTCGTGTCCGAGAAGAATGGAGAGCACAGAAACTTAAGATCGGTGTTACAGCGCTTCCGCGAACATGGCATTAAGCTGCGTTTAGACAAGTGCAGTTTCCATGAGCCATCCGTAGCTATCTTGGCCATCGTATCGATGTGAAGGGTTTACACCCAATCGAGAAAAACGTCGAGGCTATCAGATTAGCTCCGGAGCCGCGGAACGTCAGTGAACTTCGTTCATTCCTAGGCTTGATAACGTTTTACAACAAGTTCATGCCTAACTTGTCTACGATGCTAGCACCATTGTACAAGCTTCTGGAAAAAGCCGCCAAATGGGTGTGGGGTGCGAAGGAACAAACTGCGTTCAAGAGTGCTAAAGACTCGCTTTGTTCAGCGCCTGTGCTTGCCCATTTCGATCCTGACCGGGAGCTTCTGTTAGAATGCGACGCGTCGCCGTACGGCATTGGTGCCGTTCTCTTCCATCGCATTGACGGTGAGCAGCGGCCTATCGGATTCAGATCCCGAACGTTGACAGCTGCCGAAAAAAACTACTCTCAAATTGAGCGAGAGGCACTCGCACTTGTATTTGGTGTCACAAGGTTTCGAGATTACCTGCTCGGACGAGAATTTGTTCTTGTTACTGATCACCAGCCGCTGCTCGGCTTACTAAGGCCAGATCGTCAAACACCCGCAATGGCCGCGGCAAGAATTCAAAGGTGGGCGCTCCTCCTAGGCGCTTACAAGTATCGCCTGCAATACAAGCCCGGTAAACAGCTCGTAAATGCTGATGCACTGAGTCGGTTGCCTCAACCTTTGCAGCACGAAGTCGGTGCCGAGGAAGACTGGACTGAGTGCGTGCTCCTGCTACACCAGTGGGACGAACCGGCTATTCCAGTGAAGGAACTACAAGCCTCGACGGCAGCGGACGTCACGCTTGCTGCGGTTTACAGGTATGTCGTCGATGGCTGGCCAAGAGGTGCAAGTAGTTACGAGCGAGACCTTTCAGAATACCACAAAAAGCGGCACGAGCTCTCGGTTCATCGGGGGCTGCTGTACAGAGGCCACCGGGTTGTAGTGCCCTCAGTTGTCCGAACGAGGCTTTTGAAATTGCTACATGCTGCCCATCAGGGGGTTTCTACCATGAAAGCAGTTGCGAGGTCAAAGTTCTGGTGGCCCAGGCTAGACGACGACATTCAGAGTTGCCTCGAGCTGCAGAAGCTGCGTTCAGGCGTTATCAATGCCACCTGCACAGAAGCCAGTAAGCTGGCCTGAAACGCTTGAGAGATGGTCTAGGCTACACGTCGACTTCGCAGGACCTGTTCAGGGCAAGATGCTGTTGATAGTCGTTGACTCTCACAGTAAATGGTTAGAGGCCATTCCTTTGGGGCAGGCAACATCCCGGAGCACTGTCGATGCGCTGCGCACCCTGTTCAGCTGTTTCGGGCTACCACGCACAGTTGTCTCCGATAACGGTCCGCAATTTGTCGGCCAGGAATTTGTTGAATTTATGCACCGAAATGGCATCATTCACATTCGCACCCCTCCCTACCACCCACAGAGCAACGGTATGGCCGAGCGCGCGGTGCGCACTGTAAAAGACGGGTTGAAGAAGGCGGGTACGACAGACCTTCACAAATCGTTGGCGAGGCTGTTATGTCATTATCGGAACGCGCCGCAAGAATCTGGACTTTCCCCCTCTGAAATGCTTCTGGGATACAAAGTGCGAACAAGGCTGGATATGTGTTTTCCTCCCAGGGAGCCGCCAGCATCTCGGACGACAGTGGTGGACTGCGAGCAATGGACGATCGCGCCAGGTGATGCCGTGTATGTTCGAAATTACGGTGCCGGTGACAAGTGGACCCCGGGCAAGGTCAAGTCAACGGAGGGCTCAAGAGTGGTGTCTGTAGAGACAGACAATGGTATCGTGCACCGTCACGCAGACAAGTTCGCAAACGAATGCCAGACAGACCATCCGCTACAATGTCAAACAATGACTCCGAGGGGAACTGGTGCACAGCCCAGTGTCGGAACTACAACACTTCAGTTAGCACCGCCGGACGTCGCAGCAGATGTTCAAACCCAGCTACGTCGTTCCACTCGTGAAAGAAAAACCGTGGAGCGTTATGGATTCTAAGAAAGGGAAATGCTGCAAACTTGCAAGCCACCAGTTGCTGCTGCGCAGTCGAACGCTGCGCATGCCTCGTATCTTTCTGTCTTCTTTCTCCTCCACCCCGTTTCCTTTAAGGTTAGCGTGCTTCGAATAAACGCACGTCTTTTGCTGGTCGACGCCTGTCCGTTCACTGCGGAGCGGCCTAGCCGCCCCGCGTTTGCAACACGCACTAGCGTTCATTACGCCAGCTCAATATTTATTACCCCGAGGCGTGCCTTGATCCCTCCGCCCCCCCCCCCCCCCCCCCCGCAAAATGTTTGAAAGTAAGTTCCTGATAAAAATAGTTCGTGTGAGATATCTTTCCATAAAAATGTCCTTAATCGATTGCAATCACTGATAACTGATATGTGAAAGTACGAGATCAAAATGTGTGTCGTAGAGGACCGATTATGCAAGACACTGACGTTTAAGTGCATTGACATTCTGATCGAAAAAGCTAATTATTCCCTAGCGGACCCATGTGTCGACTCACTCAGACTCACTCAGACTCAGATTGAGCCGTTAGTCTGAGTGGGTCCGAGTGCGTAATATTTAGGTGAGTTGGAGTCCGAATGAGTCCGGTTGAGAAAAATTTTTATTCATTCTGAGTTCGAGTGAGCGTGGTTGAGGAAAATTTTGGTGAGTCTGTGTCCGAGTTAACCTTAAGGGCAAAATATATTCCAGGAGTGAGTCTGAGTGAGCTCCCCATTTTTTTCGCCGACCTATGGACACACAACGGTTACTTTGTGATCGGAAGTGACTCTTCGTCACGTGGCAGTGACGACAATATCCGGTCATTTTGATTTATTTCAGAAGATAAGTTGCATGTAATATTGATATAGTCCCGGCTGGGCCACAGTATTTTTGCGTTAAAACTTATGAAAGTACTTTTTATGTTTTCTTAGATAGAAAAGGATTTCTTTTTGCAACTATCAGATTTGAAAACAATTGTAAAATGACGCAAGGTACGTTGCGCAAAGGCCACCATGAGGCGAGACTTCCGGTATGTCTCCACAAGAGGCGCGTGGTGATTGGAGCCTGGCATTGACGTCAATGGCAGAATGAAATGCGAAGGGGAACGTTTTGTTTCTCATCGTCTGCTATGCTCTTGAAGTTTGAAGTCTAATAACTTCCCTTCCCGTGCACAAATTTTAGTCATTCCTTTAACAGCGAAGCTGTTAAAGCTGGCAGTAGGCCGTCCATTAACAAAGAACCCCTGCTGTGCCGTTGCCATAGCAACCGCCACAGCTGCGCGCCACCTGTGCTGAATATAGCCAAGCCACCGCCAAAGCATCGCTATAGCAACCGCCACAGTTCTTACACCGTGGCTCAGGGACAGCGATTTCAACAGATTCAGATTGGCAAGATTTGCGCGTATTCCAGATTAGTCCATCACCGTCTCTTGGCTGCCGCGTCTTCGGCCAAGCACGCTGGATACAATGACTGCTGGCGTTGTGATTCCCGTGCTGCAGCACGATGAGCTAATGATCAATAAGCTTGTCTGTGCCAAGATTTGCGCAACTTAGTGCAAACTTTCCCGCATATTTTTCATTGATCTCAGTATTCAACATTACACACACTCCACTGCTGCAGAAGGCAGACGCAAAAACGTTGCAGCGCTGACTGGGGGAGCACTCAACCGAATTTTAGAAATGTTCGTACTCTCTCTCTAAATATAAACACTGCTGTCGAGAACCCTAAAAGAATATCTTGGTGCCTTGGCGCACATTGAAGATATTTTTAATGTCACTACCTTAACAAAAACTACTATCGGCTTCGATAGCGAAAGGGCGTTTTCACAGTGACGTGTCAACGCAGTCTGACGTAGGTCTAAGTCACATGGGGACAGCAACTCCTAGCGTGCAAGCAGCAGCTCTGTCGTCTGCTGTCAGTTGCACGCGGTATATGAACAGCGATGAGTGAAGTGTAATCCAGTGACACTGACAGCGATTTCGGCCGCATGCAAAACTTAGTTCGCAAACCCCAGCGAACTGTGTTGACTCGTTGAGATAATGTCTATTGCGGTGGTGCTGGCTTGTAGATGCTGGGAAGAGAAGGCTTAAAATCAAACTGAATCACGTAAAACAGCTAAAATTTCATGGAAAGTTGTAAGTCTTGAGGAAGACAAGCCCGCGTGTCGAAACGTTGGCTCAAGCGACACCCTGTGTTCACAAACGTTTCATCTCTTAAGGCAGAGGACGGCAACCTTTTGAGGCGGCGGGCCGAGTTGAATGAAGCCGACACGGCGGGACTGGGAAGAGGGGGGGGGGGGTTCTTTGCAGGCAAAGAAAAAAGATTGTGCGAATTGATGAAAATAATGTACGCAACTAGAATATGAATCATTTTTGTTTTCAGCACGCATGTCACACGTGTGCAATTACAAAAATAGGTTACTGAAAGAAAAAGCTCTTTCAATGCGACTTTTGGTGCTGAACATTCATAGCCAACCCGAACATCATCAAGGTTGCTCACCGACAGACGCAGAAACTCGTGGAGGTGTTCATCACTTATTGGGGAACACAAGTTGATGATCTTCATTCTCGAGAAAGCGTTCGCAGACGTATGTACTGCTCACTTTTTTGGACCTTTGAATATCTCGATAAGTGTGAAGGCTGGGGATATTGCCAACTGCACACTTTTTTGGACCTTTGAATATCTAGATAAGTGTCAAGACGGGGCAAATTGCCAACTGGAATCGAGCTTTCTTTGTTCCTTTCTAAGCTTATTTCGGGTCAAAATTACCATACCGGCTTCAGATAGGAAGTGGCAAGGGGAAGAGGGTGGTGGTTCTGACGTCGTGCCGGGGGCCGCATAATACTGCCCTGCGGGCCTTAGGTTGCCGACCCCTGTCTTAATGTATCCAAAACGTGTTTTCTGGTTCTGGTGTACGCTAAGTGTTAACACTACATGCCAAGGAAATGAAAAGTGTTCCTGTTTAGAGGTCTCAAAATTGTGCCACTACTTTTTTAAAGGAGCCCAGCAGCACTTCTGCAAGTAATCATAGAATGACCAAGCTAAAAGAGTTTATAGCCTATGAAATCTACTTCCGCAAAAATTTTCAGAAATCCTTCAAGTAGGAGCGGACTTGCAGGGATTTATGGTACGCTTTACTTGAGCGCTTTCTGTTTCCTTTCGTACCAGCGAACGCGCTGACAAGTACACAGGAGGGGATGACAGGTGTCAAGAAGCAACGTCCGTTCGTCCGCGCAAGTAGTTACATTGAGCACTTCTTTTTCCTTTTTTTCTTCTTCGAAGGCGCGCTGTTCTTCCAGTGGGATCGCGAGCACGCGGGCATGTCGCGGCAGGTCGTGGCGATCGTGGTAGCTATGCATCTCACGATGCTCAAAGCAGTCAATGACCATAGATTTTGTGTTTATCACGAGGTAATCATTTGTCGAGAGAGGAGCGAGCGATTTCTAGCCTACTTAAAATTGATTCATAGTGAAGAACAGCGCGAAAACTACGAGGACGACACAGATGAAACAGGACTAGAATTGATTGTAAATTCCATGCCGCGTGCCGCGCGGCCTAGAAGTGAAAGCGTGTAGCGCTATAATGTTTGGCTCACACGCTTGCAAGAACCACGACCACGATCGGCAACGTTTTCTGACCATGCTATAAAGGTGTTGCAGGGCTCCTTTAAGACTTGACGTAGCGCGAGCGACGTAGATTGGGAAGCGGCGCAGCATAGATGAAATTCTGACACAAAACAGAAGCATGCAAGGGAAAATTGACAACTTCCCCTTGGTGGCAGAAAAAGCTACAAGGAAATCATTGGCCTAGCCGGTGAGGTGGGGGGACGATGTCCCTTCTTCAGATATTGCGTGTATTGAGTAAATGTGTGCAATGTGTAATAGGTTGCCTAAGTATTATCTAACGATAAATATATTGTCCTTTTGTGTATTGGTTTCTCCCTCGCTCAGGAAAAACGTTCTAAAGCAGACTTCATGACCAAGAAATTCTACGATGCAATATTTTATCTGTGGAATAGCAAGATATACCATTTCGGATTCCTCAACTTGTACCGAGAATTCTCCACTCCCGAAGCCGTGACGGATGCCCTGCTTGTACTTAAGGTAACCTCGACGGCTCACAGCGCTTTAGCATCAATTATAAAATAAAGCTTCTCCTTCAACACACCTCCACAGCGTGGAACGGAGCCTATTTACACATATGTTCACTTGCTGCATCGTTAACTCCAACTGTGTTTGTGTGTATTGTTTCATTTATTAGTCATTGTGGCCGTTTTATTATCACTTATGATCTCGTGCCCGATACCGGCGTTGAAGCTCTGGGCACTTCTGGACGGTGCAACAACAGAGGAAAAAGAACTAATGAAATGAAAGGCAGTATAATTGGTGTCGGGATTGTGCATTTTGTGGGCCCGATTATGCCTACCTTGTACACGACTAACTTCGTATCACGTTCTATTTCATCTGTTGTGCTATATATCAGGGGTCTCAAGCTCACCTCAACCAGCTGGCTGCAGTCACGCAATTTAGTCCCACAAGGGCCGAGAAAGGGAAGGTAGGAGCGGTGGGTGGGGTGGGGGGGGGGGGGGATGTAGTTTGCACGCATTGTCAGCAAACGTTACCAGTTACCATTTGAAAACAAACACCTTCCCATAACTCATACATGGGTCATTTCTGAAGAAGATTTAGCGCCAGGATTCCAACAGGTCGATACCGATCTACAAAATGATTAAAATGTGGACGCCGATTCTGAAATATTATTTTTGTTTCACGTTAATGAATCAACCCATGGTTGAACACATGGTGACCACATAGGGTGCCTCACGAAAACGATGCTTTCGACTAGGCATGCCTGTGTACCTCACGAGCATACTTATTAGGGAAATTAAAAAAAAAAAATGTGGGATGAAAACAGCCATTTGCAGGTCGGGTGTTTCAGACCCCTGCTATATACGTTACCTATGCTACACTTCTTTCTTTTTCTTTTGTCCGCCGCGGTGGTATAGCGGTTACGGTGCTCGGCTGCTGACCCGAAGGTCGCGGGTTCGATCCCGGCCGCGGCGGTCGCAGTTTCGATGGAGGCGAAATGGTAGAGGCCCGTGAACTTAGATTTAGGTGCACGTTAAAGAACACCAGATGGTCGAAATTCCCGGAGCCCTCCACTACGGCGTCTCTCATAATCATATGGTGGTTTGGGACGTTAAACCCCAGATATTATTATCTTTCTTTTTCTTTATGTGATGGCTGTGTATCAAGTATATTTTTTCAAGTTTCTGTGTGGAAATCATCTAATGTGCCTATTTTTGGGGTTAGGTATATCTTTTAAAAAAAACCGCGGAGATTCTTTTACAACCTATGTTCTGTGTTCCCGTTTGACTGGTTATTTACATGTGCACACATCTCTACACACGTGTGTACCCTGATACGCATTTTTAAAAGTGGAGCTCTTGAGCTTTTCGTTGGGCCGGTTAGTGCAAACATTTAATTATCATCATCATGAACCGATACGCACTCAATTCATCCTTTTGAATTCCTGCTTCGCTCCCAAAACATGTGTGCCAATTTCTCCGGCGTGGCCTGTTATAACCCTGACGGGCGAGGAGAGAGAACGCGTACAGAGAGAGTAACATTGCGCAACATTAGTCACGTGTCTAAACATCACGTAACATTTTGTCACGCGACTAAAATCAGGCAACGCCGCGTAATAGCTAGTCACGTGACATATTACCGCCATAAACCACCTAAAAACTAGCCACGTGACATGTTCCCATAAAAAAACCACGTAACAGCTAGTCATGTGACTAAATTCACATCACGTAACAAGTAGTCGCGTAAGATGTCTAGCCAAGTCTAGGCATACTTTGTACTAATATATAAGCTCAGTAGTAGTGGTGGAACAATAGCAAAACTAGCAACGGAAATAATAAACAATAGCAACAAAATAACACAAAAAATGGCAAAAACACTAGCAAAACATTAGCGCAAGTAGTTCGAGAACAAAGACCATATCGCCAATAGGCGTCGTAAGTTGTGTGTGTATCCGGGAGTATCTTAATTACGTGTATGTATCTATCTTAAATTATGAGTGTATCTGGGCTTATCCTAATTACACGTGTGTATCCGGCTGATTGGTGCTCTGTGAGACATTATCTGCTTTTACGCCGATTCCCCTAAGCAATTAATTATGTGCTCTTGTTGTCTGAAATAAATACGCTTCACGTTTGATGATTTGTTCCCTCCTTTTATTCTGCGATAGTTGAAATTACTTGTCGAAAAGAATTCCATCTGAGCTCTTTCATACCGTCCTGTGTTGTTTTGTGAAATGGCATGCATAGCGCACTGTTCGTACATCATTGCAGGGACTGCACTCTCACGTCAAGAAGATTAACAAGCCCCAGCTGCCGTCCTACTTAATCCTCGGCTTGTCCATCGACTTCGAGGTGAATTTCACCACGGCTATGCTGATTAGGTGCGTAGCCACCATTTCAGAGCCTCACGTTGTACAGTATTGGACAAAAGTTTTCTAAATGAAATGATATTATTTACTAGAAGCAATAGAGTGCGAACCGTTATAATACTAAAGAGTCAGTTTTGTGTTCCCAATGAGTCGTTTTTCTCTTTGAGTAAATCAAGAGCATCAATTTACAGCATATTCAATATGGTTGTCTCACCCAGTGATTATACATAAGCACAACAAAATCGACGTTTAATGAACACTTAGTCTACCAAACTGAAAACCGTCGTGGCATCGTTGTCGCGGAGTGTGTTCATCATTCTGTGTTCTTCATATGGTTTTCGGCCTTTTATGACAGAATGCACAAGTATGACTTAGAATAAAGTCAAGGTTTCTTTACCGCTGCTTCCGGATTTCCTCGTGCGTGCCGATGGGTGCTAGGTTCTTACCTAATAGCTTTAAAGCAAGGCACAGCTAAATTAACTCATTGGCTTATACGTATGTCGCCCTATTTGGCGAAATAGGACGATTGTGCTTGTTGCCAACGTTGTTTTCGAAGTAATTATGGAGTAAAACAACGAACGGTACCTGATTATTCTGAGGGCAACAAGCACACGCCTTTATGCTCATAGTAATATTATTTTTTGTTAAGTCCACGTTACCTTACGTATTTGCCTAAGGCGACTCTAACGCGAGGTCTACCTTCTTCGTTTTTCTTCTCAGCCAACTAACTTGATGCCTGGGCTTGTTTGTACTGCATTGCTTAAGCTTGGCTCGCAGTTGAACTGCGCTCTTCAACTAAGCTTTAGCAGACTTCAAGCTAGCCGTAGCTGAGGCGGTCTTCCGGAGATTGCAGCGTTGCACTATCGTCAGGACACTAGCACCAACATTTGCGGATGATGCAGGAAGTTATTGTGTGCGACTTTGGCATTTTGTCCGCCACGGTGGATCAGTGCTTACGGTGCTCAGTGGTTACGGTACCTGAAGGTCGCGAGTTTGATCCCTGCCGCGGCAGTCGCATTTCGGTGAAGGCGAAATGGCAGTGGCCCGAGTGCTGTGCGATGTCACTGCACGTTAAAGAACACCAGGTGGTCGAAATTTCCGGAGCCCTCCACTACGGCGTTCCTCATAATCATTGCGTGGTTTTAGGACGTTAAAACATCACATATTATTCTTATTCCTCCGGCAGTTTCTTGGTTCGTCGGGAATTTTCTTGTCACACATGTAAAATATCAGCGTAAACGCTCACATTTACGTCTTAAAGGCTTAGACAGCTTATTTAAATGCCTCTTTTTTTTGCTCTAAACGTTGACGATGAAGTTGACTTGTGCAAGCATTATTTTTTCTAATGCAAATATGCCTCTCGCGTCTAGCAATGCCGATGCGGGCAGAAAGGTGAGAGTTATGTTTTTTCTTGTTCGTTTTCTCCTTGATGTGGATTGAAGTCCCGTCAAGGAGATGATCGACGTCGATGAAGCAGGAGGCAGGTTGGAGGTAATGAAAACTTGAAGGTATATTGCAGCGAAATATTTACAGTCATATGTACATCTTGCCGAAGCACACTGATGATAACATAGACATCAACAGCGTCTTACTCTTCTACTTAACTTTTCTTAAGTTAGAGCCTAGAACACTGTTACTACATACGAAGAACCGAGTCTCACTGTTCGACCACCAAGTGGTTACGGCCCAGACGAAAGTTGCATCGTACGGAGTCTTACTGATCGATCAGTTTAGTGATTACAGCCTAGACTGAAGGGAAACGAATTCCGTCCAGTCTTAAGTACCTTGCGGTAACAAAGAAAAGGGGAGGTGGCCACTGGTGGTCCGCCTCGACATTCCCTTATCCAATCTGCTTATCCTCAGATTAAGCCGCTCCCTACTGGGCTGTCCTTAATCTCGACAGCAGTGTCTTTACAGCGCAGACAGGCGTTTTGGCACTCTTTCCCATCATGGCTCTCCCTCTCCTTCCCACGCTCTCGGGGATTCTCACGGTCGAAATACACCTGTATCTTAGCCCTGGTGCATTCACGCCATTTTCCCATACACATCGAGTTGAACTCGCGGATCCAGTCGTTAAACCGTTCCGGGAAAGAAAAGGCGTCTGCGTGACCCTGCCTCCCACGCATTCGACCTTGCATTGTTGCAAAAGCACATCTTGGTCCGTGTTGGGGTCACGCATACTGTCGTCTCGAGCGACGGCTTAGAGCGGGGGATGTCCTCCTCATTTTCCCACACATTCAGGCCGCCGACCTCTGAGAACGGTCGCCTGACCGCAACCCATGCTGGCCATCGGGGTAGACAAGCCGGTCAAAGGAAGCCGTTTGCTTTCTCTTGATAATTGCACAGCCGAAGACCGGGCAGGGGGAGAGCCGAGAAAGAAGCTTTGTACGACGTACCGTGCCGCGCCATCCCGTCTGCAGGATCGACTTATGAGCGGCAAACATAACACGTCCCCCCTAAAGAGTACGCTGGGCTGTTCTACGCTCAGTGGTACGATAAATCACTGCCGCGATTAGGTCACTGGACTTTCTAACCATACAACAGTCTACACAAACATCAAACACAATTGCGAGACAACACGACAAGAGAATACAAGAAATGTAAACAAGTACATGCTAAACAATCAAACACACCATTGCTGCTTCAAGCAGTATGATCACTAGTGTCTGTTTCTTGAATTCACAATCACACAGTCCACAATATACAGCAGCAAGTGGGCAGGAACATTCACGTCCCCCCCCCCCCCCCCAGTTGGCATGGCACTGTTATTCTGATGGCTTCCATAAACTATTCTGGAGCCTTGATAATGCATCCGCATTACCGTTACATACGCCCTTCCGATGTTGTACCGACACATGATATCGCTGTAACGCCAGCGCCCATCTTGTCAATTTCGCCCCGTGCGGAGTCGAAGTTGTAAGGTACGACAGCGGATTGTGGTCGGAAACGACGTTTACTATGGCACCAAAAAGCCAGTAGTCAAACTTCTTTAAGGCCCATATTATTGCGAACGCTTCCCTCTCAATAGTCGACCAGCGCATCTGGGTCGGTGAGAAGCGGTGACTTGCAAAGGCGATAGGCTTCTCTTGCCCCTCGGCTGACATTTGCGCCAAACATGCTCCCGCCGCCGTAGCTGATGCGTCTGTGAAAAGCCAGTAGGGCTGAGATGGCTCTGGAGTGTTAAGCGCCACGGCCTCGCACAAAGATTGTTTGAGAATCTCAAATGCCGTCTGGGCTTCCTCCGGCCAGGGTATCTTATTAGGTACCGCTTTCTTTGTTAACAGCGTGAGCGGGCTCGTCACCTCTGCGTATCCTCGGACGTACTCGCGATAGTAGCCGCAAAGTCCTAACAGGCTGCGTAGTTCCTTTTTGGTGCGCGGTGGTACCAGGTTCTTAATCGCTGCTATTTTTTCAGGGTCTGGTGCATGTGTCCCTGAACCGACAATATGCCCCAGGTAATGTATGTGGGATTGCGCAATCTGACACTTCTCCGGACTGGCTTTCAGTCCCGCCTTATCTAAGACCTTAAGAATAATGTCGAGATGCTTTAAGTGCTCCTCCCAAGTGCTAGAAAAATAGCAATATCATCAAGGTATGCCGTGGCATACATTTGATGTTGCGACAAGAGTTTATTCACCATTCTTTGAAAGGTTGCCGCGGAATTTTTTAGCCCGAAAGGCATCACTTTCCATGCGTACTGACCCTCGTGCGTTACAAACGCGGTGAATTTCTGACTCTTCTCTTCCATCGGTACCTGCCAGTACCCGCGCCTAAGGTCCACTACCGTGATGAACTGCGCTCTGCCTACTCGGAAATCAATTCCTGAGGATTCATCATAGGGAACGCATCCACTTTGGTGACAGCATTTAACGCCCTATAGTCCACACACATGCGGATAGTCCCATCTTTCTTTCCGACGCATACTACCGGGTGTGCGAACTCACTCTCCGTGGGGTAGATCAACTTCGAAGCCAACAGTTCGTCAACTTGCCGGCTGACTTCCTTCTTTAATAGTTCCGGCACCCGATAAGGAAACACCTTTTTGGCTGGTGGCCCGGTTCTATTTCTATCTTATGTTCGTCTACCTTCGCTATACCCGGGGTGCCGTCAAAGAGTGTGCAATGTCTTTGGAACACCGCCTGTACTTCCGCCTGTGCGTCAGCATCAAGGTGAGCAACCTTCTCGCTCGTTAGCACTAGCTCTTCCCGCTTTATAGTGGTTGGTTGTGGAGCATATTCCACAATTTGCTCATCCTCCCCGGAAAACGTCTTTTTCCTCCAAGGTAAGATTGCAGGCCACTACTTTTGGTTTCTCTACTGCTTGTTCCTCATGAGTAGGCTCGGCGGTGCTCGACAGGGTGCCAGAGGGCTGCTGGCCTTCAAACAAAGTTTCCAATCTTCCTCGGTCAACAAACAATCTGTGCCCTCGACGAGCTCATCAGTTAACGCGCAGCGTAGGTCGACGCTCTGAGGTTGCGTCACCACTCGCGGCTATTTAATTTGACCGGCAACGTAGCTAGCCTTGCCTCGATCGTTTTAACCAAAAGCAGACACCAATCTCACCTTGCCACACGACTCTATTAGACTACGCGGAAGCAGACTTCTCCCGAATGACGGTTATCTCACTCCCCGTATCCAAAATCGCATCTGCGGCTATACCTGCACATGATACAGGAATTAACTGCAGTTTATTTGTGCCTTGACCCTCGTGGTTTCAGAGACTTCACCTTTGCGCTAAGTACTCCCATCAGGTATTTCAGTTTCCGTCTCGTGGGATAACGTTACCTTTTGTACCTTCCGCTTGGCTCGATAGCCTTTTTGGGGTCGTTCTCCTTCTCACTAGCGTTCGGGCACCGCTTTAGCGAAATGGCCTGAGCCGTGACATAAGTGGCATTTCAAAGCCCTTTCTCTACACGTGTCGCCGGCTTCTGTCCCATTTCTACACTTGGTGGCTTTGAAGCACGCCCTTTCCCTTTCGCTTGTTCGAAAGTTTGGAGCACTTTAGCGATCTCAGTTGGCCTAAGCCATCCCTCGCCTTCCCTAATCTCACATACTCCAGCACCCTCCGTACTTAGTCCCGATTTTATACGGTCAGCAACCATGAGTTCGGCCATCACTTTTACCGTGTCGGCTCTCTCACTTGAGGTAGTATGAGAAATAAGTTTTCACCGTGACGCGAAACTGCGCCCACGTCTCTTCTTTCCGCTTTACCGCTCGTTCAAACCTCAGCAGATACTCTGCCGGAGAAGCTTCAGTTCCGTCAGTACCGCGCTTTTAACTGACTCGTAATCTGCACTCTCTTCAGGGTTGAGGTTACGCAGTAGGTAACGGACTCGTTCGGTTAGTGCTGGCATAACCAAATGCACGCGACTCTCATACGGTACCTGATAAGTAGCAAACAGTCTTTATTCCTCAAACCATAATGGCACATCCGCGTCACTCGGCAGGCGAAAACCCTTTCAGCACTTTTGCACATTGCTGGACAGAATGAACACCGTCGCCTCTGATCACCGTCTCCGACCAGAGTTGGACAGCGTGCCATTGAGACGTGCCGCGTTCATTCTAGTTTGCAACCTAGCTTTTCGTACTCAATCTGGAGATTGAGTTTTGGATTTCAAGTTCGAGCGCTCTCGTTTCACTTGAATTCGGCAAAACCTGAGATGCCATGCTGCATCGATTCTTGCCTCTGAGTAGGCACTCTCGCCTCAGCTGATTTATCAGAATTTAGACTACCATTATTTGATGGCTCTCGATTCCGATCCATATCCGCTACACTCGCACCCTCATCTCCATTAACTCCATTGTTCAGCACCCCCGCGTGTTCTCACCATGTGCTCTACACATAAACTGCCATGCCAATCTGAGAAAGACGCAAGAAATCCTGCTCACCCTTTGCTGAATGCTCCGTCGTCCTGGATCTCTCCACGGCGCCAGAGTTGACTGCTGTGGGATCGTCTCGACGTTGCCGCTGGTGACTGTTGGATGCCTTGCCCCAGGGTCTTCTCAGTGCTGGTCCAGTGTATGGTGCTGTAGAGCTCGCCGATCCTTGTCAGACTGCGCCAATTATATCTTTTTCTGTGTGTTTTCTCCTTGATGTGGATTGAAGTCCCGTCAAGGAGATGATCGACGTTGATGAAGCAGAGGCAGGTTGGAGGTAATGAAAAACTTGAAGGTATATTGCAGCGAATATTTACAGTCATATGTACATCTTGCCGAAGCACACTGATGATAACATAGACATCAACAGCGTCTTACTTTCTACTCAACTTTTCTAAGTTAGAGCCTAGAACACTGTACTACATACGAAGAACCGAGTCTCACTGTTCGACCACCTATGGTTACGGCCCAGACAAAAGTGCATCGTACGGAGTCTTACTGATCGATCAGTTAGGTGATTACAGCCTAGACTGAGGGGGAAACGAATTCCGCCAGTCTTAAGTACCTTGCGGTAACAAAGAAAAAGGGAAGGCGGCCACTGGTGGTCGCCTCGACATTCCCTTATCCAATCCGTTCTCTCAGATTAAGCCACTCCCTACCGGGCTGTCCCTAATCTCGACAGCAGTGTTTTTACGGTGCAGACAGGCGTTTTGGCACTCTTTCCCATCATGGCTCTCTCTCTCTCCTTATCCCACGTTTTCAGGGGTTCTCACGGTCGAATATATCGGTATCGCAGCAGCCCTGCGGCATTCGCGCAATTTCCCACGCGCATCGAGTCGAGCCCCCGGTGACAGTCGTTCCGACGGTTCCGGAAAGGACAATTGCGGCGTGTCCTCGCGTTCCCGCGTTCGGACCGTGCATTGTTTGCGTCTTAACCCTTCTTTGCCGTCGGCGCGCCTAAAGCGCTTGGGGGTCAAGCAGGAGATGCTTGCTCTCCTCATTTTCCCACCCGTTCGGGCTATAATCCCGAAGCCGACCTCTGAGAACGGTCGCGTACTCGGAACTCGTGGGCGCCAGCGTGGGAGCGAGCTGCCCCAATGGAAGCCGTTTGTTCCGTTGATAATTGCCAGCGAAAAGACCAGGCAGAGGGAGAGCCGAGAAAGAAGCTTTGTACGACGTACCGTGCCGCGCCGTCCCGTCTGCGGATCGACTTATGAGCGGCAAACATAACACCGCATTAAGCTAATTTTGAACAAGTCACGTTGAGTAAATCTAGAATGCCTTGCAGTTGGATGGATCAGTATTGCCACATAGGCGATGCCGGATAAAGCGATCCTGATTAACTAATCTTGAGCAAGTTAATTTTGAGTAAATGAGATTGCCTAGCCAGTTGGACGACTGAATATGGCCACATTGAGCCGATCGGATTAAGCGGGACTGCGGGTTAAGCCGGATTAAATATTTTGAAATATTGAAGTCCTGAACCAGTCAATTTTCAGTAAGTTGAGCTTGCCCAGCCAGTTGTTGACTGAATATGGCCAGATTAGCCGGATCAAGCTAATCCGGATTAAGCTAATCTTCAACAAGGGAATTGTAAGTTGAAATTGTGTAGCCAGTTCGATGACTGAGTATGACCACATAAGACGATCGGTATGAAGCCGGATTAGGCTTATCGGATTAAACTAATCCTGAACAGGTCATTTTGAGTAAATTGTGATTGTTCAGTCTGTTCGGTGACTGAGTATGGCCATATTGAGCCAATCCGAATTAAGCGGGATTAAGCTAAGCTGAATTAATTGATCCAGAACAGGTCAATAGTGAGTAAGTGAGATTGCCCATCCAGTTGTTGACTGAGTAGGCCAGATTAAGCCAATCCAGATTAGCGCGGATAAAGCAATGCTGATTGACCGACCAAAAGATCTCCGACCAACCCCTGTAATGGTAGAGAAACTCGTTCCCGCCAAAAGACGCGAAGAAAGACTTACCATCACGGAAGATAACGAGGACCACCCGGTCCCGCCAAAACTAATCGACGCGTTGAGTACCATGACCAGGTCATGTATGTCATGACGTAAATAACAGGCATGACATGATTTTCGGGCTATGACCAGTCATTCATGTTCGTAGTACGCTCTCCTCATGTCATGCCAGTTTTGGTGCACAAGTTAATCAAACGGCCACGAGCGCACGAAGACCTAGGCGGCATGTTAGATACACTCAAAATGCCTTTGGTTGCCATGAACTGCTTCGCGTTTAATAATAGAGTCTAACCTATTGGCTCCTAACAATATACGCGAGCCCTACCGTAACAGCCAAAAAAGTTAGCCGAATTTCCGCGCTTTTCACTTAAGCGCTCCATCGCTGCATGCCGGCAGTGCCACCGAACGGGAACGTTTGAACCAATGGCACCCACAAAAGCAGTGTCTCTACCCTGTAGCGGAGGAAGCGCACACATCGAGGCACCCTAATGTGGTCATAGCCAGCGCCCCGTTTGACGGACCTTATAACGCCCGCAACAAAGAGGAATCTTGCATGCAGCACTTTGACGACATCAATCAATAAACTTCTGCTGTGTGCTTTTAAGTACATCTTCTTTTGTTCTCTACCTCCAGATTTACTTGCTCGCACTGGCTACCGAGGATAGTAGGGCAGAAAACAACAGTCTAATGCAGCCCCGGCCTGCAACATTCTTCAGATTGTGCGCTAACCTTGGCACAAAAGATAACCGCTGCGGTTTGCTGCGAGTGTGTCTCGAATCGCACAGCAGCAGAAGCGCTTGTCTGTATTTTTCAGCCAGCAGCAGAGACGCCAGCTTCAACTGGCTTGCCGCCACCTTGAAGCGTCTAGCATTCGGTAGTCCAGGAAGGGGGGGGGGCCTACTCTTCCGGGCCACCATCAGAGCCCTGCCCTCCAGAGCCTCGTCAAGTTCCTGGAGTTGACGCTATCAGACGTCTCACCCGACTCCAGCGGCCAGCTTTGAAAGTGCCACTCCATTCTCGAGATGCCCTCCTTCCCCACGCCCGCTTCCCATCAAGGACAGCCTGCCCACCTGCCAGCGGGCCCCTGCTTCCCACCCGCCCAGAGCCTGATCACCTCTCCCTACTCATTTTTCTACCACATCTTTCGTGCCCTCTTTCTTGCCCCAATGGCGCTCAGCCGTACTCCCGCAAGGGCTGCACAAGAGTTGAGTTCAGTTGAGTTGAGTTTTTTACCACGTAGTTTTGCAGTAAGTGGTTAGGACAGATGAAAAAAGCTGCATAAAAAAATTCACTGTGGCAAACACGACGGCCAAAGCAAAGTAAATTTAAACATAATTCAAAGCAACAGCGCACAAGCTATACATTTAAAAATGCTCTACAACACGGAAATATTTTTTGCTGACAAATTTAACAAACCCGATTTTAATAGAAAGATTTGAGAGATTACGTATATTTTCACAAGCAATTTTGAAGTTATTTTTAGAGTGTTTGGCAAACAATAACACAGTGCCTCAAAACCGTAGTTAGTGCGTGGCATCGAAACATACATTGTTCAGAGTGTAGGTTTAGGTGCGTAGAAGGCATATGGTTGCAGATTACCTAAAGTGCGTATATAGCCGCGACGTTTAATGGTATCAGACGTGAAGGAGATTAATAAGGAGTATTCGTGCAGTAGGTCTAATTTGATAATTTTATATTTAACGAACATTTGTGAAGTGTGGGCGTTAAAAGGAAGGTTTGCAACAGAACGTACAGCCTTTTTGTATGTTAATAAGACTGCTTACGGATTGCTTTTTCCATTACCCCAATTAAGTTGCAATAATGATGATGTATTGATGTTTTATGGCGCAAGGGCCAAATCAGGCCAAAGAGCGCCATGTCAATTTATGCTGGGATGTAGATGGGCCATGATTTACGATGTGTGTGTGATATAATGGCTGTAAAACGGCCTGGGCTATGGGCTACAGTTGGTAGAGAAGAGATATTAAAGTAGATTAAAAGTATATCGCAAGAGCTTAGAAGTTTCACTGGCTTAAAGGGACCCTGAAACGGTTTTTTGAAGTTTTGTCAGCGTTTAGGCGGGAGCATCCCCAAATCATTCGCACCAGAAATTAAGCGACGCACTGTCTACCAAGGCCGCTACGGAATTTATATCTTACCCTTCTCCTCACCACTGCGTTGCACCCTCAACTCACAGACACCCTGACATCGTCGGCGATCGCAGCGCTCTCATGAGCGCACTCGACGGTTTGAGCTTCGCCCAGTCATGCTTCAAATATTGTGCGCCGACGGGTTGCGCGCAATCTCGGAGGCCCAACAAAGACGAAGCTCGCGGAGTGGTAGATATCTGCTCCGACAGGTGCCGCCACACATTTTATTCTCCTGTACGGCGACAATCTGGAAAAGCATGCGGACAAACAAAATAATTCGAGAACGATCACCGATAAGCGTAAACTCGGGCAATGTGGTTGTGTCTTAAGGGGTGAAGTTACAGCCACAAAAACGTGGATCGTGGCGTTGAACGGATAGCGAGAGCGCGACGCTCATTGCAGCGACGAGCTGAAGGGATTCCGCTCGCCAGATGCCTCACGAACATTGCACGATGTCGCAGCTTTACAAGTCACCGATTGCCAGATATGTGGTACACAACACGGCTAGGGCAATTAATTATGTTCAAGAAAAGAAACCTCGAGATAAATAATGTCGCTCAGCTCACGTCAACGTGGAGTACGTTGTAACACAGGCAGACGACGCTCATTGCCCACAGTAGGTTCAGTGACGTGTACTGGACATATCCAATCAGATCAGCCGCCTGCGTGACGTCGCGCTTCCAATACGACGCGCACTGGAAGTAGGCGGTTTAAAAACGCGTTTGGCTGAGCCGCTGTGATCGGTGGCGATTCGCAGCTTTAAAGCCTTGTAATAAATTACACAGTTTACGCACAGAGCTTAAATCGGTCTGTAAATGATCCTTGGGACTTCCGCTACCGGCTCAATGTGTTCGCACAAAATCGTCAAAACCGTTTCAGGGTCCCTTTAACCACAAGGGCGTGGAGACACGTGCCTCTTAAAACTGCCGCAGCAGCAGCCTCTCCTGAGAGGCTGCTGTACAAATGGTACGGTACAAATGGAGCAATTACATGCAATGCTTGGCATTTGTTAAAAAAAACTTAAAACAGAACCTGTGCTGAATAAGGATCTGTGCCGAGGAATAGCGCTGGGTGTAGTGGTATCCTTTGTCTAAATGCCAGGGGAAAAGGCTTTTTCCTTAGTACGGTCAAGTTTGCGGCATTCCAGTAATGCGTGGAGGACCGTTAGTGTCTCACCACATTCACCACAGACGGGGGATCATTCCAAGAAGCAGGTAAGCGTGCATGCCATATGTATGGCCTATTCTTAGTCCGACAGAGAGTGACCTTAATGCGTCGTACTTTACTACGAAGGAGGCCAATTTTTTATCTGTGGTTTAATTAGGTGGTGCTTGTTAGAAGTCCTGGAATCCCATAATCGCTGCAGTTGTCCCTCACCTTCCTACGCACGAATGCTTTAAGATCTAAGGCAGGAAGACCTATAGAGGGATTCACAGGTTTCGTTCCTATGGAAGTCGCCATGCTGATCAGCGAGTACCTTGCCTTCAATGCCCCTGTGCCCGGGGACCGAGCATAATATGACACGCTTGTTTGACAAATGGCTTTGCACAGGATTGAAAACAGTTCGACAAGAACTGGATTTTTATTGTTTTTAGTGACTTCAGGTCTGTAACAACACTAGCGAGTCTGTATAGATAGCCGCCTTTTGGAGCCTTGTACTATGGATGTATTTAACAGCAGAAAAAAGTGCGTAAGCCTAACCTTAAAAAAATATCGTCTCTGGTTGCAGCCTCTCGATCAGAGAACGATGGGCCCACAGCAGCGTTAGGGCATGCCTACCTTAGATTTTGATGCGTCCGTAAAAAATGCAGGGCACGAGTATTTTTGACTGATCTCTAGGTAGTGCATTTGAATGTGTATTTCGGGAAGCGTGCTTAGTTACCTCCACAAAAGACATGTCGCACTCTAATACCTCCACTGCCACGGTGGCGCCGACCTTGCAGGGCGCATTAACACAGGCTCAAGAGCGACATCCATTTCATCACTTAGGTTCCTCACCAGCAGCGAGAAGGGGACGCCTCGCTGTGCGTCGATTACTGTACAATGTGGCTGTGGTCATATGTGGCTTTTGTAAAGTTTCATGAGACATTCTCTATGACAACCCCATGCTGTGTGTGAGCGAATGTTTAGTATGTGCATGGTTTTAAGACATTTATTTTTCAGGTTTTTAATGTGAGATACAAAGGTCAGCTTTGAGTCTAGGATCACACCTGAAAATTTCTGTTCTGCGCTCAAAGGTATGCGGTGCCCTTGTAGATGGATATCGGGCTGAGGGGTTGGGCCTCTCTTTCTTGAAAAAAGAACGCAGGAGCTTTTCTGGGCGTTTAATTTGAACCCATTCTCATTTGCCGAGGTTGACACTTTATTGAGGCCTAACTGTACCTACCGCTGACATATAGCAAGATTACAGGATTTAACCCAATCTGAACATCATCTACGTAGACTGCATAAAACGTGTTTCGCGGAATGAATGACCGTAGAGAGGTCATTTTTAAGATGAAAGGGTACAGCTTAGCACACCGCCCTGCGGTACACCAATCTCTTCGATAAATGGCTTGGACAGAGCATTTCCTACTCTGACGCGAAAGGTACGGTCACTTAGGTAACTTTCTATCACGTTTAGCATGTTACCCTCGAATACCAATTTCGGAGAGGTCTTTCAAGATTCCGAATCGCCAGGTAGTGTCATACGCCTTTTCCATATCAAGAAACACGGAAAGGAAAAACTGTTTGTGGATAAAGGCATCCCGAATGTAGGCCTCAATACGCACGAGATGGTCCGCTGTTGAACGGCCTTCCCTGAAACTGCACAGATACATATCGAGCAGCTTATTAGTTTCAAGGAAGTACAACAACCGGCGATTTATCATCTTTTAAATAGCTTGCAAAGGCAACTTGTCAGAACTATAGGCCGGTAGCTTGCTGCACAAGATGGATCTTGCCTTCTTTTAAGACGGTGATTACGATAGCCTCTTCCATGCTCAAGGAATATATCCTGCGGTCCAGATCTTGTTATAGATACTCAAGAGCACCATCTGCTCGTCGGGATGGAGATGTATCATTATGTACATGACTCTGTCAGCTCCCGGCGCAGACTTGTGACAACGGTTCAAGGAAGCCTTAAACTCAGCCATGCCAAAGGGACGGTTGCATGGTTCGTCTCTACTAGGCTTACGGTTCAGTGCTTTCTTTTCTGCTATTTCTTTGTGTGTACGGAAACTTGCTGAGTAGTTTGATCAGCTAGACACGCGTTCGAAATGTTCACCGAGCGCATTTGCCTGGTCTTCCGGGGCTGTTGCCTTCGGCGTCAACAAAGGGCAAAGCGCGGAACTGCTTATCCGATGATTTTCTCAGTCTATTCCACACTTTCACTTCTTGTGTGTATGAGTTTATACTCGAGATATATTTTACCCAGCTCTCTCTTTTAGCATTACGCTGAGTGCGCCTACCCTGGGATTTTACTTGTTTAAAGTTTTCAAGATTTTCCGCCGTTGGATACTCACGAAGCAAGCTCCGTGCCTTATTTTGCTTTTTTGCGCGCATTTCTGCACTCGTCATTCCACCATGGAACACGCTTTTTTCTTGTGCCACCATTTGTAAGGGGAATACACTCTAATGCAGCATCAACTATAAAAGTGGTAAAATGAGCAATATCATCGTTTATGTTGAAATCATTAAAAGCATTTCTCGGCATGTGAGTTATGCGAAAAAACTATTCCCAATCTGCGCATGCTACTTTCCACTGAGGGTTATGTGGTATCGATCCTTGGTCCGTGGTTTTGAGGCAGATGGGGAAGTGATCGCTACCGTGGGGGTTCTGAATCACCTCCCAATCTAAGCAGGGTAAAAGAGTGCCTGAGCAGATTGCTACATCTATAGGAGAGTAGGTATTGTGTGTTGTGCTGTAGTATGTGGGTTGTTTTTTATTTAGAAGGCATGTACCAGTGTTCAAGAGATACCGCTCTATCAGTGTGAAGAAGCACGTAAAGGCGACCCAGCGAGAGCAGACGACGGAGCGGCCGATCGCTGGAAGCCGAGGAAGAAGAAACAGCTCGTGCTTCAGAAGCGAAGAAAAAGGGCTCGCGCAGGCTAGTCACTGGTGGAACACGGTCGGAACAGGCTGGAGGTCGACCGAACACGCATCGACGAGCGGGGTTCGTGCACAGACGTGCCTGTCTTCGGGACAGCGAGCGCCTCACGTTCTTTACCTCGCCAGACCTGTCCGTGGCCTCCTGTGTCGGGGAACCCGCATCTACGCGCGTGGTTAATCCTGACGGGTGTCGTCAGGACAGCGAGCGTCGCGGGATCTTCGCCTGGCGCTGAAGAGACGCGGGGAGCTACCGACAATGACGGCTACCGTCGACCGAGTGGTTAGTCGCCCACTCGCCCCATGACCGTTGCTGCTGCGACTTCGCTACCACGCCCGACCACGCCCGACCACGCCCGACCACGCCCGACCACGCACGGCTACGTCACCGCCGGGACTAGCAGCCCACTACTTCCCGGACTCTATAGCACCGCCACGTGGGACGATCAACTGCAGTTGTACGTTCTCGCCTTATGCATTTTAGTGTGTGTGTGTGTGTGTGTGTGTGTGTGTGTGTGTGTGTGTGTGTGTGTGTGTGTGTGTGTGTGTGTGTGTGTGTGTGTGTGTGTGCGCCCTCCGAATATAATTGTCGTTTCATTTTTACAATCACCCACCGTCTCCTCCATCTGCAACACTTTACACGCTCTGCGGCGTGACGATCATATAACACAACATCACATTTCTGGCGTCCGCGCAACAGGACTGCTCTTAACCTGTGTAAAGGAGCATCGCGTTGCTGAGGCGTGTTTGACGGTTGACGATGGAGACAGACAAGCTCACGGCAATTTGGAAGGAACTGGGGTTGAGCGGTTCAGCGCTAAAGGAGTGGATAGAGGAAGAGCGCGCGAGTGAACGAGAAGTTCGTGAAGCACGCTTAGCCGAACGCAACGCGGCAAAAGAAGCTGATGCTGAGGCACTGGCGAGGTTGAAGGCAGAAAAGGAGGTACTAGAACTCAGGTTGAATCTGCGAGAGTTAGATGCAACAACTGGTAGCACGAGTACTGCCCAGTTAACGGAGGGCGCGCACATGAGCGCGCCCCAAAGCTACCAGAGTCCGCACAAACTCATACCTCCCTTCAACGAAAGTCGCGACGAGTTAGACGCTTTCATCCAGCGCTTTGAACGCGTCGCCGTGAGTCAAGATTAACCGCAGGATAAATGGGCCCTCTCACTAAGCCTCTGTTTGACAGGCGAAGCGCTAAGTGTTGTTGGCAGAATGGCACCTGACCATGCCATGGATTATACAACACTGAAGGAAGACTTTGTTGCAGCGCTTCAGGTTTACTGAAGAGGGGATACCGCACCAAGTTTCGGTTGGCGAAACCAGAGAACTCCGAAACCGGTCGGCAGTTTGCTGGACGAATTTTAGGATATTTTGACCATTGGCAGGAGATGGCCAAGACAGAACGAACGTATGACGCTCTGCGAGACGTTATTGTTTCGCAGCAGTTCCTCATGACATGCCATGAGAAGCTGGCAATTTTCCTGAGAGAAAGGTATTGCCAAGGAATCGAAAAGCTGGCCGAAGCTACTGATCAATATATACAGGCGCAGGGCTTAGTCAATCTCGGCAAAGGTAAAAACGAGAACGCCAAACTTGATAAGCCACCAGACCAAGCTCTGGCCACGCCTCGAAAAGAGGAAAAAGAGAAGCTGCAATGCTTTCTTTGCGGAAAACGTGGCCACAGAGCTGCAGACTGCTGGTCAAGCACAAAAGGGACAAGGACAAAAAAATCCTTTTGCGTAAAGTGCAGGCGTAGTGGGCATAACACCGAGGACTGTCCTAACAAGCAAAGCGGCAGAACCTCTTGGCTGAAAGAGCAAGAGCACCGGCCCGAGTCAACAATCCAGGAGACACAGGCCTTGCGACAAGGTACCGATTCGTCGGAACGCAAAAGAGGGGAGATGCCTAAGCGGGAAGACAAGTCGACGCCTACGGCTGAAGGTGTCCTCGAAGGCCACTCCGTTACCGTTTTGAGAGATACGGGATGCGATTCGATTATTGTAAGAAAGTCTCTTGTACCAGACAGTAAGCTGACAGGAAAAGTTTCCTCTGTCTTCTCGATCGATGGGTACTGAAACTACCGGAAGCGGAAGTGCGAATAACCTCACCTTTTTTCACAGGCCAGACTCCGCGATATGCATGCACGACCCTCTGTACGACGTTGTTTTGGGCAACGTAAAAGGGGTCCGTGATGTATCCGATCGCGATCTTGATTGGCAAAGGCATCTATATCCCTCTAGTCCCGTCGAAGAATCTGCTTGGCAGGAAGCTGACAAGGGCTCTACCACTGCATCCCATCCTGGGGGAACCCTAACATCTGCTGCAAGGGAAACCAAAGACAACAAAGAAGTGGCTGCGACAGTCAAACAGAGAAGTTATCGTCTGCTACCGGTACCCGCAATAAGTTCCCTGGATATAAGTCCGACCGATTTGCGGAGAAGACAGAGAGATGACAGCAGCCTACAGAAATGCT